>NC_074699.1:41605193-41630193 GCF_029448725.1 Salvelinus fontinalis | reverse complement strand
AGTTATGGTTATGGAGTTATAGAGTTATGGTTATAGAGTTATAGAGTTATGGTTATAGAGTTATAGAGTTATGGTTATGGAGTTATAGAGTTATGGTTATGGAGTTATAGAGTTATGGTTATAGAGTTATGGTTATAGAGTTATAGAGTTTTGGTTATAGAGTTATAGAGTTATGGTTATAGAGTTATAGAGTTATGGTTATGGAGTTATAGAGTTATGGTTATAGAGTTCAATCAATCAATCAATCAATTTTATTTTATATAGCCCTTCGTACATCAGCTAATATCTCGAAGTGCTGTACAGAAACCCAGCCTAAAACCCCAAACAGCTAGAATGCAGGTGTAGAAGCACGGTGGCTAGGAAAAACTCCCTAGAAAGGCCAAAACCTAGGAAGAAACCTAGAGAGGAACCAGGCTATGAGGGGTGGCCAGTCCTCTTCTGGCTGTGCCGGGTGGAGATTATAACAGAACTATGCCAAGATGTTCAAAAATGTTCATAAGTGACAAGCATGGTCAAATAATAATCATGAATAATTTTCAGTTGGCTTTTCATAGCTGATCATTAAGAGTTGAAAAACAACAGGTCTGGGACAGGTGGCGGTTCCATAACCGCAGGCAGAACAGCTGAAACTGGAATAGCAGCAAGGCCAGGCGGACTGGGGACAGCAAGGAGTCACCACGGGCGGCAGTCCCGATGCATGGTCCTAGGGCCCAGGTCCTCCGAGAGAAAGAAAGAGAGAAGGAGAAAATTAGAGAGAGCCAAGATTTTCAAAATGTTCATAAATGACAAGCATGGTCAAATAATAATCAGGAATAAATCTCAGTTGGCTTTTCATAGCCGATCATTAAGAGTTGAAAACAGCAGGTCTGGGACAGGTAGGGGTTCCATAACCGCAGGCAGAAGAGTTGAAACTGGAATAGCAGCAAGGCCAGGCGGACTGGGGGCAGCAAGGAGTCACCACGGCCGGTAGTCCCGACGTATGGTCCTAGGGCTCAGGTCCTCCGAGAGAAAGAGAGGAGAAAATTAGAGAGAGCCAAGATTTTCAAAATGTTCATAAATGACAAGCATGGTCAAATAATAATCAGGAATAAATCTCAGTTGGCTTTTCATAGCCGATCATTAAGAGTTGAAAACAGCAGGTCTGGGACAGGTAGGGGTTTCGTAACCGCAGGCAGAAACAGTTGAAACTGGAATAACAGCAAGGCCGGGCGGACTGGGGACAGCAAGGTGTCAGCATGCCCGGTAGTCCTGACGTATGGTCCTAGGGCTCAGGTTCTCAGAGAGAAAGAGAGAACGAGAGAATTAGAGAGAGCATACTTAAATTCACACAGGACACTGGATAAGACAGGAGAAGTATTCCAGGTATAACCAACAGACCCTAGCCCCCCGACACATAAACTACTGCAGCATAAATACTGGAGGCTGAGACAGGAGCGGTCAGGAGACACTGTGGCCCCATCCGAAGAAACCCCCGGACAGGGCCAAACAGGAAGGATATAACCCCACCCACTCTGCCAAAGCACAGCCCCCACACCACTAGAGGGATATCCTCAACCACCAACTTACAATCCTGAGACAAGGCCGAGTATAGCCCACAAAGGTCTCCATCACAGCACAACCAAGGGGGGGCGCCAACCCAGACAGGAAGTTCACGTCAGTAACTCAACCCACTCAAGTGACGCACCCCTCCTAGGGACGGCATGAAAGAGCACCAGCAAGCCAGTGACTCAGCCCCAGTAACAGGGTTAGAGGCAGAGAATCCCAGTGGAGAGAGGGGAACCGGCCCTGGAGAGACAGCAAGGGCGGTTCGTTGCTCCAGAGCCTTTCCGTTCACCTTCACACTCCTGGGCCAGACTACACTCAATCATATGACCTACTGAAGAGATAAGTCTTCAGTAAAGACTTAAAGGTTGAGACTGAGTCTGCGTCTCTCACATGGGTAGGCAGACTGTTCCATAAAAATGGAGATCTATAGGAGAAAGCCCTGCCTCCAGCTGTTTGCTTAGAAATTTTAGGGACAATTAGGAGGCCTGCGTCTTGTGACCGTAGCGTACGTGTAGGTATGTACGGCAGGACCAACTCGGAAAGATAGGTAGGAGCAAGCCCATGTAATGCTTTAAAGGTTAACAGTAAAACCTTGAAATCAGCCCTTGCCTTAACGGGAAGCCAGTGTAGGGAAGCTAGCACTGGAGTTATAGAGTTATGGTTATAGAGTTATAGAGTTATGGTTATGGAGTTATGGTTATGGAGTTATAGAGTTATGGTTATAGAGTTATGGTTATAGAGTTATAGAGTTATGGTTATAGAGTTATAGAGTTATGGTTATAGAGTTATGGTTATAGGTTTGGTTATAGAGTTATAGTTATAGAGTTATAGAGTTATAGTTATAGAGTTATAGAGTTATGGTTATAGAGTTATGGTTATAGAGTTATAGAGTTTTGGTTATAGAGTTATAGAGTTATGGTTATAGAGTTATAGAGTTATGGTTATGGAGTTATAGAGTTATGGTTATAGAGTTATAGAGTTATGGTTATAGAGTTATAGAGTTATGGTTATGGAGTTATGGTTATGGAGTTATGGTTATAGAGTTATGGTTATAGAGTTATAGAGTTATGGTTATAGAGTTATAGAGTTATGGTTATAGAGTTATAGAGTTATGGTTATAGAGTTATGGTTATAGAGTTATGGTTATAGAGTTATAGAGTTATGGTTATAGAGTTATAGAGTTTTGGTTATAGAGTTATAGAGTTATGGTTATAGAGTTATGGTTATGGAGTTATGGTTATAGAGTTATAGAGTTATGGTTATAGAGTTATGGTTATAGAGTTATAGTTATAGGTTTAGTTATAGGTTTGGTTATAGAGTTATGGTTATAGAGTTATAGTTATAGAGTTATGGTTATAGAGTTATAGTTCTAGGTTTAGTTATAGGTTTGCTTATAGAGTTATGGTTATAGAGTTATGGTTATAGAGTTATGGTTATAGAGTTGTGGTTATAGAGTTATGGTTATAGAGTTGTGGTTATAGAGTTATGGTTATAGAGTTGTGGTTATAGAGTTATGGTTATAGAGTTATGGTTATAGAGTTGTGGTTATAGAGTTATGGTTATAGAGTTATGGTTATAGAGTTATGGTTATAGAGTTATGGTTATAGAGTTATGGTTATAGAGTTATGGTTATAGAGTTATGGTTATAGAGTTATATAGAGTTATGGTTATAGAGTTTTGGTTATAGAGTTTTGGTTATAGAGTTATGGTTATAGAGTTTTGGTTATAGAGTTATGGTTATAGAGTTATGGTTATAGAGTTTTGGTTATAGAGTTATGGTTATAGAGTTTTGGTTATAGAGTTATGGTTATAGAGTTATGGTTATAGAGTTATGGTTATAGAGTTGTGGTTATAGAGTTATGGTTATAGAGTTATGGTTATAGAGTTATGGTTATAGAGTTATGGTTATAGAGTTATGGTTATAGAGTTATATAGAGTTATGGTTATAGAGTTTTGGTTATAGAGTTATATAGAGTTATGGTTATAGAGTTTTGGTTATAGAGTTATGGTTATAGAGTTATGGTTATAGAGTTATGGTTATAGAGTTATGGTTATAGAGTTTTGGTTATAGAGTTATATAGAGTTATGGTTATAGAGTTTTGGTTATAGAGTTTTGGTTATAGAGTTATATAGAGTTATGGTTATAGAGTTTTGGTTATAGAGTTATGGTTATAGAGTTATGGTTATAGAGTTTTGGTTATAGAGTTATGGTTATAGAGTTATGGTCATAGAGTTATGGTTATAGAGTTGTGGTTATAGAGTTATGGTTATAGAGTTATGGTTATAGAGTTATGGTTATAGAGTTATGGTTATAGAGTTATGGTTATAGAGTTATATAGAGTTATGGTTATAGAGTTTTGGTTATAGAGTTATGGTTATAGAGTTTTGGTTATAGAGTTATGGTTATAGAGTTATGGTTATAGAGTTATAGTTATATAGTTATGGTTATAGAGTTATAGTTATAGAGTTATGGTTATAGAGTTATAGTTATAGAGTTATGGTTATAGGTTTGGTTATAGAGTTATGGTTATAGGTTTGGTTATCAAAAGACCACTATTCTTCGTCTGACAGAGAACTTTCTCAGGAATCCACAGAAAATATATGGATTTATTAAAAGAACTGCAGAGGAGGTGCGTGTGCGTGTGCGTGTGTCTGTGTCTGTGTCTGTGTGTGTGTGTGTGTGTGTGTGTGTGCGCGTGTGCGTGCGTGTGTGTGTGTGTGTGTGTGAAAGAGAGAGAAACAGTGAGAGAGACACAGATAAAGAGACAGTATTCACTGTGTACAGAAAGCATAGACAAACCCACACAGAGACACACACTGGCACCAACACAGTGCAGAAATCGAGGAGTTTTTCCTGATCATCTGAATTGCATGTGACTGGATATACAGTAAGGCTGTCATGAGAACTGACCCTGGTGCTCTCTGTGTAGGACCAGGGAGAGGTACTAATATTGACTTATATTTTGACTGCGATGTTTGTTAGTGTGTTGATGAAATGTGTGTGTGTGTGTGTGTGTGTGTGTGTGTGTGTGTGTGTGTGTGTGTGTGTGTGTGTGGGGGGGGGGGGGGGGGGGGGGCTGTTTTGTCAGTTTATATTTTTCACCGTTATATAATTCTCTACTGAGGCGGTCTGAGGGCGTCTGTACATCAAGTCATAACACCACCACAGGTTAATTTAAATTATATAAAGAGCACACACACACACACACACACACATCAGGTCAACCAATGCCACAACATACAGCATCTTCTTTCCACATCTTGTTGTGTCACAGCCTGAATTTGAACTAGATTAAATTGAGATTCTGTCACTGGCTTACACAGAATACCCCATAATGCAAATCAAATCCATGAAAACATTGTTTTTGATGCCATTCCATTTACTCCATTCCAGCAAATATTATGTGTTATGTGTACGCCGGGAGTCAGAAAGCAGGTGCAGATGGTGAGTTTAATACTGAACAGATACAAAATAACAAACACGGAACGTGAGAGACAATCAATAACACCTAAGGACTGAAGAACACAGAGGGCTAAATAAAGGGGAAGTAATCAGGGAAGTGATGAAGTCCAGGTGTGCCTAATGATGGGTTGCCAGGTGTGCATAACGATGGGTTGCCAGGTGTGCCTAGTGATGGGTTGCCAGGTGTGCATAATGATGGGTTTCCAGGTGTGCATAACGATGGGTTGCCAGGTGTGCATAATGATGGGTTGCCAGGTGTGCATATCGATGGGTTGCCAGGTGTGCATAACGATGGGTTGCCAGGTGTGCACAATGTTGGGTTGCCAGGTAGGCATAATGATGGGTTGCCAGGTAGGCATAATGATGGGTTGCCAGGTGTGCATAATGATGAGTTGCCAGGTGGGCATAACGATGGGTTGCCAGGTGTGCGTAATGATGGGTTGCCAGGTGTGCATAACGATGGGTTTCCAGGTGTGCATAATAATGATGGGTTGTCAGGTGTGCGTAATGATGGGTTGCCAGGTGTGCGTAATGATGGGTTGCCAGGTGTGCGTAATGATGGGTTGCCAGGTGTGGTTAATGATGAGTTGCCAGGTGTGCATAACGATGGGTTGCCAGGTGTGCCTAGTGATGGGTTGCCAGGTGTGCATAATGATGGGTTTCCAGGTGTGCATAACGATGGGTTGCCAGGTGTGCATAATGATGGGTTACCAGGTGTGCATAACGATGGGTTGCCAGGTGTGCATAACGATGGGTTGCCAGGTGTGCACAATGTTGGGTTGCCAGGTAGGCATAATGATGGGTTGCCAGGTAGGCATAATGATGGGTTGCCAGGTGTGCATAATGATGAGTTGCCAGGTGGGCATAACGATGGGTTGCCAGGTGTGCGTAATGATGGGTTGCCAGGTGTGCATAACGATGGGTTTCCAGGTGTGCATAATGATGGGTTGTCAGGTGTGCGTAATGATGGGTTGCCAGGTGTGCGTAATGATGGGTTGCCAGGTGTGGTTAATGATGGGTTGCCAGGACCGCTTTGAGCGCCGGAGATGTGGAACGGGAGTAGACGTGACATTATGAGCTGTCCTCCCGTCAGCAGCCTCCACTGCTATCAGTATACATGCCTCTGATTCAGATCTACTGTACTAAACAACAGAAGACAATAACTCTGGTAAGATCTCTTTATACTCACCTGGAAATATATACAGGTTATTAATGTAGTGTGTATGGGGGAATGCTCTGTGGCAGGTTATTAATGTAGTGTGTATGGGGGGAATGCTCTGTGACAGGTTATTAATGTGTATGGGGGAATGCTCTGTGGCAGGTTATTAATGTAATGTGTATGGGGGAATGCTCTGTGACAAGTTATTAATGTAATGTGTATGGGGGAATGCTCTGTGACAGGTTATTAATGTAACGTGTATGGGGGGAATGCTCTGTGACAGGTTATTAATGTGTATGGGGGAATGCTCTGTGGCAGGTTATTAATGTAATGTGTATGGGGGAATGCTCTGTGACAGGTTATTAATGTAGTGTGTATGGGGGGAATGCTCTGTGACAGGTTATTAATGTAATGTGTATGGGGGAATGCTCTGTGACAGGTTATTAATGTAATGTGTATGGGGGAATGCTCTGTGACAGGTTATTAATGTAATGTGTATGGGGGAATGCTCTGTGACAGGTTATTAATGTAATGTGTATGGGGGAATGCTCTGTGACAGGTTATTCATGTAATGTGTATGGGGGAATGCTCTGTGACAAGTTATTAATATAATGTGTATGGGGGAATGCTCTGTGACAGGTTATTAATGTAATGTGTATGGGGGAATGCTCTGTGGCAGGTTATTAATGTGTATGGGGGGAATGCTCTGTGGCAGGTTATTAATGTAACGTGTATGGGGGGAATGCTCTGTGACAGGTTATTAATGTAGTGTGTATGGGGGGAATGCTCTGTGACAGGTTATTAATGTAACGTGTATGGGGGGAATGCTCTGTGACAGGTTATTAATGTAGTGTGTATGGGGGAATGCTCTGTGACAGGTTAGTAATGTAATGTGTATGGGGGAATGCTCTGTGACAGGTTATTAATGTAGTGTGTATGGGGGAATGCTCTGTGACAAGGTTATTAATGTAGTGTGTATGGGGGGAATGCTCTGTGACAGGTTATTAATGTAATGTGTATGGGGGGAATGCTCTGTGGCAGGTTATTAATGTGTATGGGGGAATGCTCTGTGACAGGTTATTAATGTAGTGTGTATGGGGGGAATGCTCTGTGACAGGTTATTAATGTAATGTGTATGGGGGGAATGCTCTGTGGCAGGTTATTAATGTGTATGGGGGAATGCTCTGTGACAGGTTATTAATGTAGTGTGTATGGGGGGAATGCTCTGTGACAGGTTATTAATGTAATGTGTATGGGGGGAATGCTCTGTGGCAGGTTATTAATGTGTATGGGGGAATGCTCTGTGACAGGTTATTGATGTAATGTGTATGGAGGGAATGCTCTGTGGCAAGGTTACACATCACGTCATTAGAGCTAGATAGGTCAACCACCAAGACAAGACACATGGGTTTCTCAGACTGTGTCCCAAATAGCACCATATACCCCATAGTGATGGCACCCTATATTTCTCCCTACATGCCCTGGTCTACAGTAGTGAACTATATAGGGAATAGAGCTCTGGTCTATAGTAGTACCACTATATAGGGAATAGGGCTCTGGTCTACAGTAGTACCACTATATAGGGAATAGGGCTCTGGTCTATAGTAGTGCACTATATAGGGAATAGTGTCTCCTGACCGCTCCTGTCTCAGCCTCCAGTATTTATGCTGCAGTAGTTTATGTGTCGGGGGGCTGGGGTCAGTTGGTTATACCTGGAATACTTCTCCTGTCTTATCCAGTGTCCTGGGTGAATTTAAGTATGCTCTCTCTAATTCTCTCGTTCTCTCTTTCTCTCTGAGAACCTGAGCCCTAGGACCATACGTCAGGACTACCGGGCATGCTGACACCTTGCTGTCCCCAGTCCGCCCGGCCTTGCTGCTATTCCAGTTTCAACTGTTTCTGCCTGCGGTTACGAAACCCCTACCTGTCCCAGACCTGCTGTTTTCAACTCTTAATGATCGGCTATGAAAAGCCAACTGAGATTTATTCCTGATTATTATTTGACCATGCTTGTCATTTATGAACATTTTGAAAATCTTGGCTCTCTCTAATTTTCTCCTTCTCTCTTTCTCTCGGAGGACCTGAGCCCTAGGACCATACGTCGGGACTACCGGCCGTGGTGACTCCTTGCTGCCCCCAGTCCGCCTGGCCTTGCTGCTATTCCAGTTTCAACTCTTCTGCCTGCGGTTATGGAACCCCTACCTGTCCCAGACCTGCTGTTTTCAACTCTTAATGATCGGCTATGAAAAGCCAACTGAGATTTATTCCTGATTATTATTTGACCATGCTTGTCATTTATGAACATTTTGAAAATCTTGGCTCTCTCTAATTTTCTCCTTCTCTCTTTCTTTCTCTCGGAGGACCTGGGCCCTAGGACCAAGCGTCGGGACTGCCGCCCGTGGTGACTCCTTGCTGTCCCCAGTCCGCCTGGCCTTGCTGCTATTCCAGTTTCAGCTGTTCTGCCTGCGGTTATGGAACCGCCACCTGTCCCAGACCTGTTGTTTTTCAACTCTTAATGATCAGCTATGAAAAGCCAACTGAAAATTATTCATGATTATTATTTGACCATGCTTGTCACTTATGAACATTTTTGAACATCTTGGCATAGTTCTGTTATAATCTCCACCCGGCACAGCCAGAAGAGGACTGGCCACCCCTCATAGCCTGGTTCCTCTCTAGGTTTCTTCCTAGGTTTTGGCCTTTCTAGGGAGTTTTTCCTAGCCACCGTGCTTCTACACCTGCATTCTAGCTGTTTGGGGTTTTAGGCTGGGTTTCTGTACAGCACTTCGAGATATTAGCTGATGTACGAAGGGCTATATAAAATAAAATTGATTGATTGATTGATTGATTGGAATAGGGCTCTGGTCTATAGTAGTACCACTATATAGGGAATAGGGCTCTGGTCTATAGTAGTCCCACTCTATAGGGATTAGGGCCCTGGTCTATAGTAGTCCCACTATATAGGGAATAGGGCTCTGGTCTATAGTAGTACCACTATATAGGGAATAGGGCTCTGGTCTATAGTAGTACCACTATATAGGGAATAGGGTGCCATTTGGGACGTAACTATGTACTGCATATACAGTACCAGTCAAAAGTTTGGACACATCTACTCATTAAAGTTTTTTAAAACTTTTTTTGACTATAATAGTGAAGACATCAAAACTATGAAATAACACATATGGAATCATGTAGTAACCAAAAATGTGTTTAACAAATTCTTCAAAATAGCCACCCTTTGCCTTGATGACAGCTTTGCACACTCTTGACATTCTCTCAACCAGCTTCATGAGGTATTCACCTGGAATGCATTTCAATTAATAGCTGTGCCTTGTTAAAAGTTAATTTGTGGAATTTCTTTCCTTCTTAATGCGTTTGAGCCAAACAGTTGTGTTGTGACAAGGAAGGGGTGGTATACAGAAGATAGCCCTAGTTGGTAAAAGACCAAGTCCATATTACGGCAAGAACAGCTCAAATAAGTAAAGAGAAATGACAGTCCATCATTACTTTCAGACATGAAGGTCAGTCAATCCGGAAAATGTCAAGCGTTATAATTAAACTGGCTCTCATGAGGACCGCCACATGAGGACTGCTCATTAGAGTTACCAGCCTCAGAAATTACAGCCCAAATAAATGACACGTTTCAACATCAACTGTTCAGAGGAGACTGAGTGAATCAGGCCTTCATGGTTGAATTGCTGCAAAGAAACCACGACTAAAGGACACCTATAATAATAAGAGACTTGCTTGGGCCAAGAAACACAAGCAACGGACATTAGACCTGTGGAGTCCAAATTTGCGATTTTTGGTACCAACCGCTGTGTCTTTGTGAGACGCAGAGTAGGTGAAGAGTAGGTGAACAGATGTAACAGTAGACTTCCTGCTCAGTCGTTTCCTCCTGTCAGTCACCTGTAACAGTAGACTTCCTGCTCAGTCGTTTCCTCCTGTCAGTCACCTGTAACAGTAGACTTCCTGTTCAGTTGTTTCCTCCTGTCAGTCACCTGTAACAGTAGACTTCCTGCTCAGTCGTTTCCTCCTGTCAGTCACCTGTAACAGTAGACTTCCTGCTCAGTCGTTTCCTCCTGTCAGTCACCTGTAACAGTAGACTTCCTGCTCAGTCGTTTCCTCCTGTCAGTCCCCTGTAACAGTAGACTTCCTGCTCAGTCGTTTCCTCCTGTCAGTCACCTGTAACAGTAGACTTCCTGCTCAGTTGTTTCCTCCTGTCAGTCACCTGTAACATTAGACTTCCTGCTCAGTCGTTTCCTCCTGTCAGTCACCTGTAACAGTAGACTTCCTGCTCAGTCGTTTCCTCCTGTCAGTCACCTGTAACAGTAGACTTCCTGCTCAGTCGTTTCCTCCTGTCAGTCCCCTGTAACAGTAGACTTCCTGCTCAGTCGTTTCCTCCTGTCAGTCACCTGTAACAGTAGACTTCCTGCTCAGTCGTTTCCTCCTGTCAGTCACCTGTAACAGTAGACTTCCTGCTCAGTCGTTTCCTCATGTCAGTCACCTGTAACAGTAGACTTCCTGCTCAGTCGTTTCCTCCTGTCAGTCACCTGTAACAGTAGACTTCCTGCTCAGTTGTTTCCTCCTGTCAGTCACCTGTAACAGTAGACTTCCTGCTCAGTCGTTTCCTCCTGTCAGTCACCTGTAACAGTAGACTTCCTGCTCAGTCGTTTCCTCCTGTCAGTCACCTGTAACAGTAGACTTCCTGCTCAGTCGTTTCCTCCTGTCAGTCACCTGTAACAGTAGACTTCCTGCTCAGTCGTTTCCTCATGTCAGTCACCTGTAACAGTAGACTTCCTGCTCAGTCGTTTCCTCCTGTCAGTCACCTGTAACAGTAGACTTCCTGCTCAGTTGTTTCCTCCTGTCAGTCACCTGTAACAGTAGACTTCCTGCTCAGTCGTTTCCTCCTGTCAGTCACCTGTAACAGTAGACTTCCTGCTCAGTCGTTTCCTCCTGTCAGTCACCTGTAACAGTAGACTTCCTGCTCAGTCGTTTCCTCCTGTCAGTCACCTGTAACAGTAGACTTCCTGCTCAGTCGTTTCCTCCTGTCAGTCCCCTGTAACAGTAGACTTCCTGCTCAGTCGTTTCCTCCTGTCAGTCCCCTGTAACAGTAGACTTCCTGCTCAGTCGTTTCCTCCTGTCAGTCACCTGTAACAGTAGACTTCCTGCTCAGTCGTTTCCTCCTGTCAGTCACCTGTAACAGTAGACTTCCTGCTCAGTCGTTTCCTCCTGTCAGTCACCTGTAACAGTAGACTTCCTGCTCAGTCGTTTCCTCCTGTCAGTCACCTGTAACAGTAGACTTCCTGCTCAGTTGTTTCCTCCTGTCAGTCCCCTGTAACAGTAGACTTCCTGCTCAGTCGTTTCCTCCTGTCAGTCACCTGTAACAGGAGACTTCCTGCTCAGTCGTTTCCTCCTGTCAGTCACCTGTAACAGGAGACTTCCTGCTCAGTCGTTTCCTCCTGTCAGACTTTTGTTTCCATCCCAAATGGCACCCTATTTCCTGCATAGTTCACTTCATTTGATCAGGACCCAAAGGGCTCTGGTCTAAAGTAGTGCACTATATAGGGAATAGGGTTCCATTTGGGATGGAAAGTTCCACAACAACGCTCTCCCAGAAGAGGCTGGCCGGTAAGTAGGACACACAAGACAGAAAGTTTGTATTCAGGTTAGACACGTGCCCAATAAACTTGGTGTGTTTCCCTGGTTGGTTTCAATGACATGTAATATAGACTGGTGGAATTCTACAAGCTGTGTTCATCCAGCTGTCAGAGGCCTGTGTGTGTGTGTGTGTGTGTGTGTGTGTGTGTGTGTGTGTGTGTGTGTGTGTGTGTGTGTGTGTGTGTGTGTGTGTGTGTGTGTGTGTGTGTGTGTGTGTGTGTGTGTGTGTGTTCGACTTTCCTGTTTTTTGTTAATTTACCGTCGCTCAACAACCACAATGACAGTGTGGGTTCTAATCCCACCAAAGCACGCACGCACACACACACACACACACACACACACACACACACACACACACACACACACACACACACACACACACACACACACACACACACACACACACACACACACACACACACACACACACACACACACGACCTAGAGACAACCACCACAGCACTCATGCATGACTAAGAAGAGTTAGGCAATCTGTAAAAAGGACTCCAGTGAGAGGCGGCATCATGTTTCAGCTCCTTCTACCCTTTAAAAGTAACCAGCGTCTGAGTCACAAATCAAGCCTGCAACATTACTGAACATACGTACACAACGTCTCCACTGAGTAATGAAAATAGCTTTTCATGGTTCAGCTGCACTTAACTCAATGCTAATTGTACATGTTACATTTCTCTTTTCTTGTACTTTTGCCATTGAAGATATCTGAGTCACAGATCGTTTAGCGAACCCCAATGAAGCCAATCCCGCACTAAAAAGCACTTCATTGAGATTGTTAATTGAGCACAGTTTTACCGTACGTCCAGGAGAAGGCTTAATGTGGGTGCAGGAAACTGTCCCCTGCTGTCATGGCTTCATCTGCCTCCATCTCTGATATTTTCCTCCTCTGTCTCCATCTCTGATACTGTCCTCTGTCTCCATCTCTGATACTGTCCTCCTCTGTTTCCATCTCAAATACTGTCCTCCTCTGTCTCCATCTCAAATACTGTTCTCATCTGCCTCCATCTCTGATACGTCCTCTGTCTCCATCTCTGATACGTCCTCTGTCTCCATCTCTGATACTGTCCTCCTCTGTCTCCATCTCTGATACTGTCCTCCTCTGTCTCCATCTCTGATACTGTCCTCCTCTGTCTCCATCTCTGATACTGTCCTCCTCTGTCTCCATCTCTGATAATGTCCTCCTCTGTCTCCATCTCAAATACTGTCCTCCTCTGTCTCCATCTCTGATACTGTCCTCATCTGTCTCCATCTCTGATACTGTCCTCATCTGCCTCCATCTCTGATACTGTCCTCCTCTGTCTCCATCTCTGATACTGTCCTCCTCTGCCTCCATCTCTGATACTGTCCTCCTCTGTCTCCATCTCTGATACTGTCCTCCTCTGTCTCCATCTCTGATACTGTCCTCCTCTGTCTCCATCTCTGCTACTGTCCTCTGTCTCCATCTCTGATACTGTCCTCCTCTGTCTCCATCTCTGATACTGTCCTCCTCTGTCTCCATCTCTGATACTGTCCTCCTCTGTCTCCATCTCTGATACTGTCCTCATCTGCCTCCATCTCTGATACTGTCCTCCTCTGTCTCCATCTCTGATACTGTCCTCCTCTGTCTCCATCTCTGATACTGTCCTCCTCTGTCTCCATCTCTGATACTGTCCTCCTCTGTCTCCATCTCTGATACTGTCCTCATCTGCCTCCATCTCTGATACTCTCCTCCTCTGTCTCCATCTCTGATACTGTCCTCCTCTGTCTCCATCTCAAATACTGTCCTCCTCTGTCTCCATCTCTAATACTGTCCTCCTCTGTCTCCATCTCAAATACTGTCCTCATCTGCCTCCATCTCTGATACTGTCCTCCTCTGTCTCCATCTCTGATACTCTCCTCCTCTGTCTCCATCTCTGATACTCTCCTCCTCTGTCTCCATCTCTGATACTCTCCTCCTCTGTCTCCATCTCTGATACTGTCCTCCTCTGTCTCCATCTCTGATACTCTCCTCCTCTGTCTCCATCTCTGATACTGTCCTCCTCTGTCTCCATCTCTGATACTATCCTCCTCTGTCTGCCACACACAACAGGCCACTCCTTATTGATCTGTCCCATTATTACAGTAATTATGGTTGTGACCTCAGAGAACCTTCAGGCACACACAGAGAAAGAGAGACACACACTCCTCTCTATTCTGTCCTCCTCTCTTATGTAACCTGGGTTACCAGACAGTCATTCTGTCCTCCTCTCTTGTGTAACCTGGGTAACCAGTCAGTCATTCTGTCCTCCTCTCTTATGTAACCTGGGTTACCAGACAGTCATTCTGTCCTCCTCTCTTATGTAACCTGGGTTACCAGACAGTCATTCTGTCCTCCTCTCTTGTGTAACCTGGGTAACCAGACAGTCATTCTGTCCTCCTCTCTTATGTAACCTGGGTTACCAGACAGTCATTCTGTCCTCCTCTCTTGTGTAACCTGGGTTACCAGACAGTCATTCTGTCCTCCTCTCTTGTGTAACCTGGGTAACCAGACAGTCATTCTGTCCTCCTCTCTTATGTAACCTGGGTTACCAGACAGTCATTCTGTCCTCCTCTCTTGTGTAACCTGGGTAACCAGACAGTCATTCTGTCCTCCTCTCTTATGTAACCTGGGTAACCAGACAGTCATTCTGTCCTCCTCTCTTATGTAACCTGGGTAACCAGACAGTCATTCTGTCCTCCTCTCTTGTGTAACCTGGGTAACCAGACAGTCATTCTGTCCTCCTCTCTTATGTAACCTGGGTAACCAGACAGTCATTCTGTCCTCCTCTCTTATGTAACCTGGGTTACCAGACAGTCATTCTGTCCTCCTCTCTTATGTAACCTGGGTAACCAGACAGTCATTCTGTCCTCCTCTCTTGTGTAACCTGGGTAACCAGACAGTCATTCTGTCCTCCTCTCTTATGTAACCTGGGTAACCAGACAGTCATTCTGTCCTCCTCTCTTATGTAACCTGGGTTACCAGACAGTCATTCTGTCCTCCTCTCTTGTGTAACCTGGGTTACCAGACAGTCATTCTGTCCTCCTCTCTTGTGTAACCTAGGTAACCAGACAGTCATTCTGTCCTCCTCTCTTATGTAACCTGGGTTACCAGACAGTCATTCTGTCCTCCTATCTTATGTAACCTGGGTTACCAGACAGTCATTCTGTCCTCCTCTCTTATGTAACCTGGGTTACCAGACAGTCATTCTGTCCTCCTCTCTTATGTAACCTGGGTTACTAGACAGTCATTCTGTCCTCCTCTCTTATGTAACCTGGGTTACCAGACAGTCATTCTGTCCTCCTATCTTATGTAACCTGGGTTACCAGACAGTCATTCTGTCCTCCTATCTTATGTAACCTGGGTTACCAGACAGTCATTCTGTCCTCCTATCTTATGTAACCTGGGTTACCAGACAGTCATTCTGTCCTCCTCTCTTATGTAACCTGGGTTACCAGACAGTCATTCTGTCCTCCTATCTTATGTAACCTGGGTTACCAGACAGCCATTTTGCCCTCCTCTCTTATGTAACCTGGGTGACCAGACAGTCATTCTGTCCTCCTATCTTATGTAACCTGGGTAACCAGACAGCCATTCTGTCCTCCTCTCTTATGTAACCTGGGTAACCAGACAGCCATTCTGTCCTCCTCTCTTATGTAACCTGGGTAACCAGACAGCCATTCTGTCCTCCTCTCTTATGTAACCTGGGTAACCAGACAGCCATTCTGTCCTCCTCTCTTATGTAACCTGGGTTACCAGACAGTCATTCTGTCCTCCTATCTTATGTAACCTGGGTTACCAGACAGTCATTCTGTCCTCCTCTCTTATGTAACCTGGGTTACCAGACAGTCATTCTGTCCTCCTCTCTTATGTAACCTGGGTTACCAGACAGTCATTCTGCCCTCCTCTCTTATGTAACCTGGGTTACCAGACAGTCATTCTGTCCTCCTCTCTTATGTAACCTGGGTTACCAGACAGTCATTCTGTCCTCCTCTCTTGTGTAACCTGGGTTACCAGACAGTCATTCTGTCCTCCTCTCTTATGTAACCTGGGAAACCAGACAGTCATTCTGTCCTCCTCTCTTATGTAACCTGGGTAACCAGACAGTCATTCTGTCCTCCTCTCTTGTGTAACCTGGGTTACCAGACAGTCATTCTGTCCTCCTCTCTTATGTAACCTGGGTTACCAGACAGTCATTCTGTCCTCCTCTCTTGTGTAACCTGGGTTACCAGACAGTCATTCTGTCCTCCTATCTTATGTAACCTGGGTTACCAGACAGTCATTCTGTCCTCCTCTCTTATGTAACCTGGGTTACCAGACAGTCATTCTGCCCTCCTCTCTTATGTAACCTGGGTTACCAGACAGTCATTCTGTCCTCCTCTCTTGTGTAACCTGGGTTACCAGACAGTCATTCTGTCCTCCTATCTTATGTAACCTGGGTTACCAGACAGTCATTCTGTCCTCCTCTCTTATGTAACCTGGGTTACCAGACAGTCATTCTGCCCTCCTCTCTTATGTAACCTGGGTAACCAGACAGTCATTCTGTCCTCCTATCTTATGTAACCTGGGTTACCAGACAGTCATTCTGTCCTCCTATCTTATGTAACCTGGGTTACCAGACAGTCATTCTGTCCTCCTCTCTTATGTAACCTGGGTTACCAGACAGTCATTCTGCCCTCCTCTCTTATGTAACCTGGGTTACCAGACAGTCATTCTGTCCTCCTCTCTTGTGTAACCTGGGTTACCAGACAGTCATTCTGTCCTCCTCTCTTGTGTAACCTGGGTAACCAGACAGTCATTCTGTCCTCCTCTCTTATGTAACCTGGGTAACCAGACAGTCATTCTGTCCTCTTCTCTTATGTAACCTGGGTTACCAGAGAGTCATTCTGTCCTCCTCTCTTATGTAACCTGGGTTACCAGACAGCCATTCGGTCCTCCTCTCTTATGTAACCTGGGTTACCAGACAGCCATTCTGCCCTCCTCTCTTATGTAACCTGGGTTACCAGACAGCCATTCTGCCCTCCTCTCTTATGTAACCTGGGTTACCAGATAGTAATTCTGTCCTCCTCTCTTATGTAACCTGGGTTACCAGACAGCCATTCTGTCCTCCTCTCGTATGTAACCTGGGTTACCAGACAGTCATTCTGTCCTCCTCTCTTGTGTAACCTGGGTTACCAGACAGCCATTCTGTCCCAGTAGTTCAGAATGAGATTATAGATTAGTGTTTGAATTTCCCTTCAACCCCAGTCCAGTTTAATCAAGCACCATGGTAACAGCTCTAACAGACACACCAACAGGGTCAATAACACTACTGTGTTCAGTTCTTCACATTACAGACACACCAACAGGGTCATTAACACTACTGTGTTCAGTTCTTCACATTACAGACACACCAACAGGGTCAATAACACTACTGTGTTCAGTTCTTCACATTACAAATACAATAACAGGGTCATTAACACTACTGTGTTCAGTTCTACACATTACAGATCCAACAACAGGGTCATTATCACTACTGTGTTCAGTTCTTCACGTTACAGGATCTTCTCTCAGTCAGGTCGCTCAAGATCCACTGCGAAATTCAACGTCCGTCCAGGTAAGCAGTATGTCGGGAGAGGACTTCAATACTGGACACTAGGGGCAACGGCGAGCACTATCACTGTAAAAGTAGGCTTTGGTTTTGCTAGGGCGTCGTGGACGGAGATGGCGGATGGGCGTAAGCCGTGAGCTCTGGCTCCGAGGGTCGTGTATTCAATCCCAGTGCTAAGGCATTAGATTTTTAGTTTTTAGTTTGAACCCTATCCCAAACCTCAACTTTAACCTTCGAAATGTGACGTTTATGGACAAACGTCGGATTCTGCAGTGAGACTGTGAGAGCTTGTTGCTTCTCTAGCTAGGATTCAGTTTATGTCCAAAATGGCACCCTATTCCCTATATAGTGCACTACTTTTGACCAGAGCCATTTTCCCTATATAGTGCACTACTTTTGACTAAAGCCCTATTCCCTATATAGTGCACTACTTTTGACCAGAGCCCTATTCCCTATATAGTGCACTACTTTTGACCAGAGCCCTATATAGGGTATAGGGTGCCATTTGAAAGGCACATCAGTCTGTTATCTTGTTTCATAATAAGTATTAATTTCCACAGCCATGGAGAACGGAGCAAGAACCCCTGTTCCTGGGTCGCTATGGTGAGGTAGAGCTCTATGTTCTGAACCTAGCAGCACCACACTGAGGTACAGCTGGGATAACACACGCACGCACGCACGCACGCACGCACGCACGCACGCACACACACACACACACACACACACACACACACACACACACACACACACACACACACACACACACACACACACACACACACACACACACACACACAGACACACAGACACACAGAGGGTTTTTTCCACTGCTCTGTCCTGTCGTCCAGGCCTTTATAGTACTGATAGTGCTGGTTAAGGATTAACCTAGCATCCTGGTTAACTGACACAGAACAGTGTGCTCTTGTTCTTACAATCAGTACAACGGATATTTCCATTTATGGTGGGCGGAGCGGCCATATTGGGTGGACCGTTTGGATCAATTAGGTCACAGCTAATCACAGCTGGGATGGACTCATTGGTTTGAGAGCCAATAAGAGTTGAGCTAGTGGGCCCTAACAGATCTGTTGAGTCACCACTGGGCTGAACAAGGGTAGACAGGACAGGAGGACAGGACAGGAGGACAGGACATGACAGGACAGGAGGACAGGACAGGACAGGAGTACAGGAGTACAGGAGGACAGGACAGGACATGACATGACAGGACAGGAGGACAGGACAGGACAGGAGGACAGGACAGGAGGACAGGACAGGAGGACAGGACAGGAGGACAGGACAGGAGGACAGGAAAGGAGGACAGGAGGACAGGACAGGACAGGAGTACAGGACAGGAGGACAGGACAGGACAGGACAAGGACAGGACAGGAGGACAGGACAGGACAGGAGGACAGGACAGGACAGGACAGGAGGACAGGACAGGACAGGAGGACAGGACAGGACAGGAGGACAGGACAGGACAGGAGAACAGAACAGGAGGACAGGACAGGACAGGACAGGAGGACAGGACAGGAGGACAGGACAGGACAGAAGGACAGGACAGGACAGGAGGACAGGACAGGAGGACAAGACAGGAGGACAGGACAGGAGGACAGGAGGACAGGACAGGACAGGAGGACAGGACAGGAGGACAGGAGGACAGGACAGGACAGGACAGGAGGACAGGACAGGATAGGACAGGACATGAGGACAGGACAGGACAGGAGGACAGGAGGACAGGAGGACAGGAGTACAGGAGGACAGGACAGGACAGGACAGGACAGGATAGCCTTTAGTGTTTAATGTTGTGATGAGAGAGAGCACCTGACCTGGGGATAGAAGGGAACTGAACACTGTGTGCCTCTCCTCTCCTCTACCCAGCCCCGCATCGATCCAGTATGGACTGAGACAGAGATGAGGGGGTGGGGTAGACAGAGGCAGAGAGAGGGGAGGGGGGGGGGGGGGGGGTAGACAGAGGCAGAGAGAGGGGGTGGGGTGGGGTAGAATCACTAACCATAACCCACTGAACCCAGACTGAGGTCACTAACCTACTGAACCCAGACTGAGATCACTAACCCACTGAACCCAGACTGAGATCACTAACCATAACCCACTGAACCCAGACTGAGATCACTAACCATAACCTACTGAACCCAGACTGAGATCACTAACCATAACCCACTGAACCCAGACTGATATCACTAACCATAACCCACTGAACCCAGACTGAGATCACTAACCATAACCCACTGAACCCAGACTGATATCACTAACCATAACCCACTGAACCCAGACTGAGATCACTAACCATAACCCACTGAACCCAGACTGAGATCACTAACCCACTGAACCCAGACTGAGATCACTAACCATAACCCACTGAACCTAGACTGAGATCACTGACCATAACCCCCTGAACCCAGACTGAGATCACTAACCCACTGAACCCAGACTGAGATCACTAACCATAACCCACTGAACCTAGACTGAGATCACTGACCATAACCCACTGAACCCAGACTGAGATCACTAACCATAACCCACTGAACCCAGACTGAGATCACTAACCATAACCCACTGAACCCAGACTGAGATCACTAACCTACTGAACCCAGACTGAGGTCACTAACCATAACCCACTGAACCTAGACTGAGATCACTGACCATAACCCCCTGAACCCAGACTGAGGTCACTAACCATAACCTACTGAACCCAGACTGAGATCACTAACCCACTGAACCTAGACTGAGATCACTAACCCACTGAACCCAGTCTGAGATCACTAACCATACCCCACTGAACCCAGACTGAGATCACTAACCCACTGAACCCAGACTGAAATCACTAACCATAACCCACTGAACCCAGACTGAGATCACTAACCCACTGAACCCAGACTGAGATCACTAACCCACTGAACCCAGACTGAGATCACTAACCATAACCCACTGAACCCAGACTGAGATCACTAACCATAACCCACTGAACCCAGACTGAGATCACTAACCATAACCCACTGAACACAGACTGAGATATCTAACCATAACCCACTGAACCCAGACTGAGATCACTAACCCACTGAACCCAGACTGAGATCACTAACCATAACCCACTGAACCCAGACTGAGATCACTAACCATAACCCACTGAACCCAGACTGAGATCACTAACCATAACCCACTGAACCCAGACTGATATCACTAACCATAACCCACTGAACCCAGACTGAGATCACTAACCATAACCCACTGAACCCAGACTGAGATCACTAACCCGCTGAACCCAGACTGAGATCACTAACCATAACCCACTGAACCCAGACTGAGATCACTAACCATAACCCACTGAACCTAGACTGAGATCACTAACCTACTGAACCCAGACTGAGATCACTAACCATAACCCACTGAACCCAGACTGAGATCACTAACCATAACCTACTGAACCCAGACTGAGATCACTAACCATAACCCACTGAACCCAGACTGAGATCACTAACCATAACCCACTGAACCCAGACTGAGATCACTAACCTACTGAACCCAGACTGAGATCACTAACCATAACCCACTGAACCCAGACTGAGATCACTAACCTACTGAACCCAGACTGAGATCACTAACCATAACCCACTGAACCCAGACTGAGATCACTAACCCACTGAACCCAGACTGAGATCACTAACCATAACCCACTGAACCTAGACTGAGATCACTAACCCACTGAACCCAGACTGAGATCACTAACAATAACCCACTGAACCCAGACTGAGTACACTAACCATAACCCCCTGAACCCAGACTGAGATCACTAACCATAACCCACCTAACCCAGACTGAGATCACTAACCCACTGAACCCAGACTGAGATCACTAACCATAACCCACTGAACCCAGACTGAGATCACTAACCATAACCTACTGAACCCAGACTGAGATCACTAACCATAACCCACTGAACCCAGACTGAGATCACTAACCCACTGAACCCAGACTGAGATCACTAACCCGCTGAACCCAGACTGAGATCACTAACCATAACCCACTGAACCCAGACTGAGATCACTAACCCACTGAACCCAGACTGAGATCACTAACCCACTGAACCCAGTCTGAGATCACTAACCATACCCCACTGAACCCAGACTGAGATCACTAACCATAACCCACTGAACCCAGACTGAGATCACTAACCATAACCCCCTGAACCCAGACTGAGATCACTAACCATAACCCCTGAACCCAGACTGAGATCACTAACCCACTGAACCCAGACTGAGATCACTAACCACAACCCCTGAACACAGACTGAGATCACTAACCATAACCCACTGAACCCAGACTGAGATCACTAACCCACTGAACCCAGACTGAGATCACTAACCATAACCCACTGAACCCAGACTGAGATCACTAACCATACCCTACTGAACCCAGACTGAGATCACTAACCATACCCTACTGAACCCAGACTGAGATCACTAACCCACTGAACCCAGACTGAGATCACTAACCATACCCTACTGAACCCAGACTGAGATCACTAACACACTGAACCCAGACTGAGATCACTAACCATACCCTACTGAACCCAGACTGAGATCACTAACCCACTGAACCCAGACTGAGATCACTAACCACAACCCCCTGAACCCAGACTGAGATCACTAACCATAACCCACTGAACCCAGACTGAGGTCACTAACCATAACCCACTGAACCCAGACTGAGATCACTAACCTACTGAACCCAGACTGAGATCACTAACCATAACCCACTGAACCCAGACTGAAATCACTAACCATAACCCACTGAACCCAGACTGAGATCACTAACACACTGAACCCAGACTGAGATCACTAACACACTGAACCCAGACTGAGATCACTAACACACTGAACCCAGACTGAGATCACTAACACACTGAACCCAGACTGAGATCACTAACACACTGAACCCAGACTGAGTTTACTAACCATAACTACGGAACCTTTTACTGCAGTGGGCTGAATCAGGGTCACACAGAGTGTTTCTTGGTAGTCTTAAATCTACTTTGAAACAAAAGTATCCACCTCACACACATGGTCATGGGTTTAAAAACAGAAGACACCTGGACCATGTCAGATATAGAGTTGAAATGTATTTCGTTTTGAGATTGTATCCCAATATTACACTTTATGTACATTACAGAAGACTGAAATATAACTAAACCGTTTGACATAGAAACACAGGAATTTAAACAAATACACCATGACAAGTCTTCCATTAAAGTTAAACCGTCAACCTGGATTTACATTGAGACCTGATACTCAACAACGCAGTTTAAAAAGTCCTCATGAAAAATGTGCTAAATAAACTAAAGTACAAATAGTAACACAATACAATAACAACAAGGAGGCTTTATCCAAGGAGTACCGGTACCGAGTCAATGTGCTGTGGTACGGGGTAGGAGTACCGGTACCGAGTCAATGTGCTGTGGTACGGGGTAGGAGTACCGGTACAGAGTCAATGTGCTGTGGTACGGGGTAGGAGTACCGGTGTCAAGTCAATGTGTTGTGGTACGGGGTAGGAGTACCGGTACCGAGTCAATGTGTTGTGGTACGGGGTAGGAGTACCGGTGTCAAGTCAATGTGCTGTGGTACGGGGTAGGAGTACCGGTGTCAAGTCAATGTGTTGTGGTACGGGGTAGGAGTACCGGTGTCAAGTCAATGTGTTGTGGTACGGGGTAGGAGTACCGGTGTCAAGTCAATGTGCTGTGGTACGGGGTAGGAGTACCGGTGTCAAGTCAATGTGTTGTGGTACGGGGTAGGAGTACCGGTGTCAAGTCAATGTGTTGTGGTACGGGGTAGGAGTACCGGTGTCAAGTCAATGTGCTGTGGTACGGGGTAGGAGTACCGGTGTCAAGTCAATGTGTTGTGGTACGGGGTAGGAGTACCGGTACCGAGTCAATGTGCTGTGGTACGGGGTAGGAGTCCCAGTACCGAGTCAATGTGCTGTGGTACGGGGTAGGAGTACCGGTGTCAAGTCAATGTGCTATGGTACGGGGTAGGAGTACCGGTACCGAGTCAATGTGCTGTGGTACGGGGTAGGAGTACCGGTGTCAAGTCAATGTGCTGTGGTACGGGGTAGGAGTACCGGTACTGAGTCAATGTGCTGTGGTACGGGGTAGGAGTACCGGTACCGAGTCAATGTGCTGTGGTACGGGGTAGGAGTCCCGGTACTGAGTCAATGTGCTGTGGTACTGGGTAGGAGTACCGGTGTCAAGTCAATGTGCTGTGGTACGGGGTAGGAGTACCGGTACTGAGTCAATGTGCTGTGGTACGGGGTAGGAGTACCGGTACCGAGTCAATGTGCTGTGGTACGAGGTAGGAGTCCCAGTACCGAGTCAATGTGCTGTGGTACGGGGTAGGAGTACCGGTGTCAAGTCAATGTGCTGTGGTACGGGGTAGGAGTACCGGTGCTGAGTCAATGTGTTGTGGTACGGGGTAGGAGTACCGGTACCGAGTCAATGTGCTGTGGTACGGGGTAGGAGTCCCAGTACCGAGTCAATGTGCTGTGGTACGGGGTAGGAGTACCGGTGTCAAGTCAATGTGCTGTGGTACGGGGTAGGAGTACCGGTACCGAGTCAATGTGCTGTGGTACGGGGTAGGAGTACCGGTGTCAAGTCAATGTGCTGTGGTACGGGATAGGAGTACCGGTACTGAGTCAATGTGCTGTGGTACGGGGTAGGAGTCCCGGTACTGAGTCAATGTGCTGTGGTACTGGGTAGGAGTACCGGTACCGAGTCAATGTGCTGTGGTAATGGGTAGGAGTACCGGTACCGAGTCAATGTGCTGTGGTACGGGGTAGGAGTCCCAGTACCGAGTCAATGTGCTGTGGTACGGGGTAGGAGTACCGGTACCGAGTCAATGTGCTGTGGTACGGGGTAGGAGTACCGGTACAGAGTCAATGTGTTGTGGTACGGGGTAGGAGTACCGGTACCGAGTCAATGTGCTGTGGTACGGGTTAGTCAGAGCAGCGCACAAGTTAGTCAAAATGGCACCAATTCCCTACATACTCCACTACTATAGACCAGAGCCCTATTCCCTATATAGTGCACTACGGGGAATAGGGTGCCATTTGGGACATAAAGAATAACGCGCTGCCAGCTTTGACTGGGCTGCTGGGGAAATTGGGATTAGTCAATTGAATGAAAGGTCAGTGAATGAAACGTGTGTGTGTGTGTGTGTGTGTGTGTGTGTGTGTGTGTGTGTGTGTGTGTGTGTGTGTGTGTGTGTGTGTGTGTGTGTGTGTGTGTGTGTGTGTGTGTGTGTCAGTGTGTGTGTCGGTGTCGGTGGTTGATGATAACACGAGATAGATGTTACATAATTGTTCCAGAAACACAGTCTTTGCTCTCAATGGTGCGCGCGCAAACACCACACACACACACACACACACACACACACACACACACACACACACACACACACACACACACACACACACACACACACACACACACACACACACACACACACACACACACACACACACACACACACACACACACACACACACTAACAACAACAAACATAACGG
>NC_074699.1:41597693-41600193 GCF_029448725.1 Salvelinus fontinalis | reverse complement strand
TGTGTAATCTCTGTTATCTCCAGCAGTGTGTATCGATGTGTAATCTCTGTTACTGTAGCAGTGTGTATCGTTGTGTAATCTCTGTTACTGTAGCAGTGTGTATCGTTGTGTAATCTCTGTTATCTTCAGCAGTGTGTATCGTTGTGTAATCTCTGTTATCTTCAGCAGTGTGTATCGTTGTGTAATCTCTGTTACTGTAGCAGTGTGTATCGTTGTGTAATCTCTGTTACTGTAGCAGTGTGTATCGTTGTGTAATCTCTGTTATCTTCAGCAGTGTGTATCGTTGTGTAATCTCTGTTATCTTCAGCAGTGTGTATCGTTGTGTAATCTCTGTTACTGTAGCAGTGTGTATCGTTGTGTAATCTCTGTTATCTCCAGCAGTGTGTATCGTTGTGTAATCTCTGTTATCTCCAGCAGTGTGTATCGTTGTGTAATCTCTGTTATCTCCAGCAGTGTGTATCGTTGTGTAATCTCTGTTATCTACAGCAGTGTGTATCGTTGTGTAATCTCTGTTACTGTAGCAGTGTGTATCGTTGTGTAATCTCTGTTATCTTCAGCAGTGTGTATCGTTGTGTAATCTCTGTTACTGTAGCAGTGTGTATCGTTGTGTAATCTCTGTTATCTTCAGCAGTGTGTATCGTTGTGTAATCTCTGTTATCTCCAGCAGCGTGTATCGTTGTGTAATCTCTGTTACTGTAGCAGTGTGTATCGTTGTGTAATCTCTGTTATCTTCAGCAGTGTGTATCGTTGTGTAATCTCTGTTATCTTCAGCAGTGTGTATCGTTGTGTAATCTCTGTTACTGTAGCAGTGTGTATCGTTGTGTAATCTCTGTTACTGTAGCAGTGTGTATCGTTGTGTAATCTCTGTTATCTTCAGCAGTGTGTATCGTTGTGTAATCTCTGTTATCTTCAGCAGTGTGTATCGTTGTGTAATCTCTGTTACTGTAGCAGTGTGTATCGTTGTGTAATCTCTGTTATCTCCAGCAGTGTGTATCGTTGTGTAATCTCTGTTATCTCCAGCAGTGTGTATCGTTGTGTAATCTCTGTTATCTCCAGCAGTGTGTATCGTTGTGTAATCTCTGTTATCTACAGCAGTGTGTATCGTTGTGTAATCTCTGTTACTGTAGCAGTGTGTATCGTTGTGTAATCTCTGTTATCTTCAGCAGTGTGTATCGTTGTGTAATCTCTGTTACTGTAGCAGTGTGTATCGTTGTGTAATCTCTGTTATCTTCAGCAGTGTGTATCGTTGTGTAATCTCTGTTATCTCCAGCAGCGTGTATCGTTGTGTAATCTCTGTTACTGTAGCAGTGTGTATCGTTGTGTAATCTCTGTTACTGTAGTAGTGTGTGTCGTTGTGTAATCTCTGTTATCTCCAGCAGTGTGTATCGATGTGTAATCTCTGTTATCTTCAGCAGTGTGTATCGTTGTGTAATCTCTGTTATCTTCAGCAGTGTGTATCGTTGTGTAATCTCTGTTATCTTCAGCAGTGTGTATCGTTGCGTAATCTCTGTTATCTCCAGCAGTGTGTATCGTTGTGTAATCTCTGTTACTGTAGCAGTGTGTATCGTTGTGTAATCTCTGTTACTGTAGCAGTGTGTATCGTTGTGTAATCTCTGTTACTGTAGCAGTGTGTATCGTTGTGTAATCTCTGTTACTGTAGCAGTGTGTATCGTTGTGTAATCTCTGTTATCTTCAGCAGTGTGTATCGTTGTGTAATCTCTGTTACTGTAGCAGTGTGTATCGTTGTGTAATCTCTGTTACTGTAGCAGTGTGTATCGTTGTGTAATCTCTGTTATCTTCAGCAGTGTGTATCGTTGTGTAATCTCTGTTACTGTAGCAGTGTGTATCGTTGTGTAATCTCTGTTATCTTCAGCAGTGTGTATCGTTGTGTAATCTCTGTTATCTTCAGCAGTGTGTATCGTTGTGTAATCTCTGTTATCTTCAGCAGTGTGTATCGTTGTATAATCTCTGTTACTGTAGCAGTGTGTATCGTTGTGTAATCTCTGTTACTGTAGCAGTGTGTATCGTTGTGTAATCTCTGTTATCTCCAGCAGTGTGTATCGTTGTGTAATCTCTGTTATCTTCAGCAGTGTGTATCGTTGTGTAATCTCTGTTATCTTCAGCAGTGTGTATCGTTATGTAATCTCTGTTATCTTCAGCAGTGTGTATCGTTGTGTAATCTCTGTTATCTTCAGCAGTGTGTATCGTTGTGTAATCTCTGTTATCTTCAGCAGTGTGTATCGTTGTGTAATCTCTGTTATCTCCAGCAGTGTGTATCGTTGTGTAATCTCTGTTATCTTCAGCAGTGTGTATCGTTGTGTAATCTCTGTTACTGTAGCAGTGTGTATCGTTGTGTAATCTCTGTTATCTCCAGCAGTGTGTATCGTTGTATAATCTCTGTTACTGTAGCAGTGTGTATCGTTGTGTAATCTCTGTTACTGTAGCAGTAGTTGACAATGTTTGGATCTGCTCTGTGTTACAAAGGTACATACACACACAC
>NC_074699.1:41540193-41595193 GCF_029448725.1 Salvelinus fontinalis | reverse complement strand
CATCCTACTACCCTGTAACACCACACCACTACCATCATATTACTACCCTGTAACACCACACCAACACACCACTACCATCATATTACTACCCTGTAACACCACACCACTACCATCAGATTACTACCCTGTAACACCACACCACTACCATCATATTACTACCCTGTAACACCACACCACTACCATCACATTACTACCCTGTAACACCACACCACTACCATCATATTACTACCCTGTAACACCACACCACTACCATCATATTACTACCCTGTAACACCACACCACTACCATCATATTACTACCCTGTAACACCACACCACTACCATCATATTACTACCCTGTAACACCACACCACTACCATCATCCTACTACCCTGTAACACCACACCACTACCATCATATTACTACCCTGTAACACCACACCAACACACCACTACCATCATATTACTACCCTGTAACACCACACCACTACCATCATCCTACTACCCTGTAACACCACACCACTACCATCATATTACTACCCTGTAACACCACACCAACACACCACTACCATCATATTACTACCCTGTAACACCACACCACTACCATCATATTACTACCCTGTAACACCACACCACTACCATCATATTACTACCCTGTAACACCACACCACTACCATCATATTACTACCCTGTAACACCACACCACTACCATCATATTACTACCCTGTAACACCACACCACTACCATCATATTACTACCCTGTAACACCACACCACTACCATCATATTACTACCCTGTAACACCACACCACTACCATCATATTACTACCCTGTAACACCACATCACTACCATCATATTACTACCCTGTAACACCACACCACTACCATCATATTACTACCCTGTAACACCACACCACTACCATCATATTACTACCCTGTAACACCACACCACTACCATCATATTACTACCCTGTAACACCACACCACTACCATCATATTACTACCCTGTAACACCACACCACTACCATCATATTGTTACCCTGTAACACCACACCACTACCATCATATTACTACCCTGTAACACCACACCACTACCATCATATTACTACCCTGTAACACCACATCACTACCATCATATTATTACCCTGTAACACCACACCACTACCATCATATTACTACCCTGTAACACCACACCACTACCATCATATTACTACCCTGTAACACCACATCACTACCATCATATTACTACCCTGTAACACCACATCACTACCATCATATCACTACCCTGTAACACCACACTAATACACCCAACATCCTTTCTCCATTCTCGCGCCAGCCACACAAAGCCAGGACGAAATGACTAAACACAGTACCAAACACAGTGTGGACACACCTCCTGTACCAGTCAACAGTTTTGACACACCTCCTGTACCAGTCAACAGTTTGGACACACCTCCTATACCAGTCAACAGTTTGGACACACCTCCTGTACCAGTCAACAGTTTGGACACACCTCCTGTACCAGTCAACAGTTTGGACACACCTCCTGTACCAGTCAACAGTTTGGACACACCTCCTATACCAGTCAACAGTTTGGACACACCTCCTGTACCAGTCAACAGTTTGGACACACCTCCTGTACCAGTCAACAGTGTGGACACACCTCCTGTACCAGTCAACAGTTTGGACACACCTCCTGTACCAGTCAACAGTTTGGACACACCTCCTATACCAGTCAACAGTTTGGACACACCTCCTGTACCAGTCAACAGTTTGGACACACCTCTTGTACCAGTCAACAGTTTGGACACACCTCCTGCACCAGTCAACAGTTTGGACACACCTCCTGTACCAGTCAACAGTTTGGACACACCTCCTGTACTAGTCAACAGTGTGGACACACCTCCTGTACCAGTCAACAGTTTGGACACACCTCCTGTACCAGTCAACAGTTTGGACACACCTCCTATACCAGTCAACAGTTTGGACACACCTCCTGTACCAGTCAACAGTTTGGACACACCTCTTGTACCAGTCAACAGTTTGGACACACCTCCTGTACCAGTCAACAGTTTGGACACACCTCCTATACCAGTCAACAGTTTGGACACACCTCCTGTACTAGTCAACAGTGTGGACACACCTCCTGTACCAGTCAACAGTTTAGACACACCTCCCCTACCAGTCAACGGTTTGGACACACCTCCTGTACCAGTCAACGGTTTGGACACACCTCCTGTACCAGTCAACAGTTTGGACACACCTCCTATACCAGTCAACAGTTTGGACACACCTCCTAACCAGTCAACAGTTTGGACACACCTCCTGTACCAGTCAACAGTTTGGACACACCTCCTAACCAGTCAACAGTTTGGACACACCTCCTAACCAGTCAACAGTTTGGACGCACCTCCTGTACCAGTCAACAGTTTGGACACACCTCTTGTACCAGTCAACAGTTTGGACACACCTCCTGAGTCGGGGGTTTTTCTTTATTTTTACTATTTTCTACATTGTAGAATAAAAAATTTAAAAAAGTGTTAAATAAATCACAATATATTTTATATTTGAGATTCTTCAAAGTAGCCACCCTTTGCCTTGTTGACAGCTTTGCACACTCTTGGCATTCTTTCAACCAGCTTCACCTGAAATGTAAGTGTGTCCACACTTTTGACTGGTACTATATATCTACCAGAACAGATCAAAGCATCTCTGCACTGCCCTTTGCAAAAGAAGAGTATTAAGGAAACGAATATGGTGTGATTATACAGCAACCTCACTTCTTAAGAAAGAGAGAGAGAGAGAGAGAGAGAGAGAGATATGCAGGGAGAGAGAGAGAGATATGCAGGGAGAGAGATATGCAGAGAGATAGAGAGAGAGATATGCAGGGAGAGAGAGAGAGAGATGCAGAGAGAGAGAGCTGCAGGGAGAGAGAGAGAGATATGCAGGGAGAGAGAGAGATGTGCAGGGAGAGAGATATGCAGGGAGAGAGAGAGATATGCAGGGAGAGAGAGAGAGAGATATGCAGAGGGAGAGAGATACAGAGAGAGAGATATGCAGGGAGAGAGAGAGAGATATGCAGGGAGAGAGAGAGAGAGAGAGAGAGAGAGAGAGAGAGAGAGAGAGAGAGAGAGAGATGCAGGGAGAGAGAGAGAGAGAGATGCAGGGAGAGAGGGAGAGATATGCAGGGAGAGAGGGAGAGATATGCAGGGAGAGAGAGAGAGATATGCAGGGAGAGAGAGAGATATGCAGGGAGAGAGAGAGAGAGATATGCAGGGAGAGAGAGAGAGAGATATGCAGGGAGAGAGAGAGAGATGCAGGGAGAGAGAGAGAGATGCAGGGAGAGAGAGAGAGATGTAGGGAGAGAGAGAGAGAGAGAGACAGATAGAGAGACATACAGGGAGACAGAGAGCGAGAGAGAGCGAGAGAGATGCAGGGAGAGAGAGAGAGATGCAGGGAGACAGAGAGAGAGATGCAAGGAGAGAGAGAGAGAGAGAGAGAGAGAGAGAGAGAGAGAGAGAGAGAGAGAGAGAGAGAGAGAGAGAGATGCAGGGAGAGAGAGAGCGAGAGAGAGCGAGAGAGATGCAGGGAAAGAGAGAGAGATGCAGGGAGAGAGAGACAGAGAGAGAGAGATGCAGGGAGAGAGAGAGAGAGAGAGAGAGAGAGAGAGATGCAGGGAGAGAGAGACAGAGAGAGAGAGATGCAGCCAGATGCACCTACCCCCACTCTCCCGCTCTCCCCCCACTCTCCCTCTCTCTCAATGTCCCTCTCTCCCTCCATCTCTACTTTCTCTCTCCTCCCCCTTCAGTCTCCCACCCTCTCTTTGCTCTCTCCCCCCCTCTCTCCCCCTCCCTCTCTCATTCGCTCCCTCACTCCTCCCCCTCTCCCTCCCTCCCTGTCTCTCCCCCCTCTTCCCCTTTGCTCCTCCCTCCCCCCCTCTCTCTCCCTCCCTCTCTCCATGTTCAGCCTATATGTACTCTTCATGGAGCTCCACCTCCCAACCCAGACTGACTCACATGGTCTTCATGGAGCTCCACCTCCCAACCCAGACTGACTCACATTGAGCAACACAACATATCACCAAGACTGTGACAATCTATTTCTACACAGTACTGTATCACTCCACAGGCTACTAGTGGACTGTCTGTCTGTCTGTCTGGCAACTGTCTACTTCCCTTTGCCTGGCTGCTGAGGGGCTGCTGTAAGCCCTGTGGACTGTGGGACAAGCCGTGCTGGACCGTTGGATATTGGTCTCTTTCCTTAGTGCATAACTGTATGGATTAACTGCTGTTCTGTACCATGGCGTTCCTGACACTCCGGGAGGATTTCAACCATGGTAAGAGAGATAGACGGCTGCAATATCCAGTTACAGACTAAGTTGAACACGGCAGAACAACAGTATAAGTGCAGAGGGACTCTGGTTGAAGTGTTCTATGGGCATGTAGGAGAGTCTAAGAGACATGAGAGGTCTGTTGGCTGGGCGTGTAGGAGAGTCTAAGAGACATGAGAGGTCTGTTGGCTGGGCGTGTAGGAGAGTCTAAGAGACATGAGAGGTCTGTTGGCTGGGCGTGTAGGAGAGTCTAAGAGACATGAGAGGTCTGTTGGCTGGGCGTGTAGGAGAGTCTAAGAGACATGAGAGGTCTGTTGGCTGGGCATGTAGGAGAGTCTAAGAGACATGAGAGGTCTGTTGGCTGGGCATGTAGGAGAGTCTAAGAGACATGAGAGGTTTGTTGGCTGGGCGTGTAGGAGAGTCTAAGAGACATGAGAGGTCTGTTGGCTGGGCGTGTAGGAGAGTCTAAGAGACATGAGAGGTCTGTTGGCTGGGCATGTAGGAGAGTCTAAGAGACATGAGAGGTTTGTTGGCTGGGCATGTAGGAGAGTGTAAGAGACATGAGAGGTTTGTTGGCTGGGCATGTAGGAGAGTCTAAGAGACATGAGAGGTCTGTTGGCTGGGCATGTAGGAGAGTCTAAGAGACATGAGAGGTTTGTTGGCTGGGCGTGTAGGAGAGTCTAAGAGACATGAGAGGTCTGTTGGCTGGGCGTGTAGGAGAGTCTAAGAGACATGAGAGGTCTGTTGGCTGGGCATGTAGGAGAGTCTAAGAGACATGAGAGGTCTGTTGGCTGGGCATGTAGGAGAGTCTAAGAGACATGAGAGGTCTGTTGGCTGGGCGTGTAGGAGAGTCTAAGAGACATGAGAGGTTTGTTGGCTGGGCATGTAGGAGAGTCTAAGAGACATGACTGTCTGTTTCAGCCGAATAGCAATTTAGTTTTTGACGATTGTAGATGAACAACGAGCGCTAGAGATCTCTGTATGTCTCTCTTTTTCTCTCTCTGTGGTGAGATGGTGAGCTGGAAGCATGAGTCGAGGCTGAGGCAGGCAGAAAGACAGACAGGCAGACAAGCAGGCAGGCAGAAAGGCAGGCATGCAGGCAGGCTTGTGATGAGCTTCCTTTGATTATTCCCACTGTCATCATCACAGCAGCAGTGACAGACGGGTGTAAACAGAATTTTCACATCTCCTTGGAGACACGGTAGTCAGAACCACTCTTCACACTCTGAGAACAGAGAACATTCTGTGCAGATGAAATAACACTGGAATTAAGTCCCAAATAGACCCCTATGCCCTAGGGTGCTATTTGTAACGCATCCTGGGACTCAGAGAGGGACGTCTTAGCCCGTAAAGCACAGCACATCGATACAAAGTGGTTCTGTAGTAACAGTGTAGACACAGGTGTGTTGTCCCTTTGTGCATTAGGATAGAGTTTCCATTTGATATCAAAGTCACGGCAACGTTATTTTGTCAAATCAGCTCCCACTGTCTATGGTGCTACTTCATACTGACCATCTGCGTCGTGATACGGCTTCAGTTTCAACATATCAACATTAGTTACATAAGCCAGTGTGATGGATATCCTACTACTTCAACCTCAGCAGGTTGACACAATCACATGCTCTTTGAGAGGGAGTCTAAGGGCCTCAACAAATGATACTGTAGACTAATCTTGAGAAGAGAGGAGGAGGAGATGGGGAGGAAACAGGGGAAGAGAGGGGGAGGAGATATGAGAGGGGGAGGAGAGGAGGGAGGAGAGAGAAGAGGGGGAGGAGAAGAGGAGAGGAGGAGAGGGGGAGGAGATATGAGAGGGGGAGGTGAGGAGGAGGGGGAGGAGAGAGAAGAGGGGGGAGAGGAGGAGGAGATATGAGAGGGGGAGGTGAGGAGGAGGGGGAGGAGAGAGAAGAGGGAAGAGATGAGGAGGAGATATGAGAGGGGGAGGTGAGGGGGGAGGAGAGGTTTAAAGTGTGAGGACTCATTAGTACACTGGGACATTTTCAGCAACTTCGATTTACCTTTTTTTTCTTTTTACCTTTATTTAACGAGGCAAGTCAGTTAGGAACAAATTCTTATTTACAATGATGGCCTACCCCGCCAAAACCCGGACGACGCTGGGCCAATTGTGCGTCGCCTTATGGGACTCCCAATCACAGCTGGATGTGATACAGCCTGGAATCGAACCAGGGACTGTAGTGACACCTCTTGCACTGAGATGCAGTGCCTTAGACCACTCCCACTCGGGAGCCCGAATGACCTGTGTCATAGTTATTGATCTATGTCTTACTGTAGTGATTGATCTAGATATTACTGCAGTGATTGATCTATATATTACTGTAGTGATTGATCTATATATTACTGTAGTGATTGATCTATATATTACTGTAGTAAATTATCTATATATTACTGTAGTTATTGATCTATATATTACTGTAGTGATTGATCTATATATTACTGTAGTGATTGATCTATATATTACTGTAGTGATTGATCTATATATTACTGTAGTAAATTATCTATATATTACTGTAGTTATTGATCTATATATTACTGTAGTGATTGATCTATATATTACTGTAGTGATTGATCTATATATTACTGTAGTGATTGATCTATAAATTACTGTAGTTATTGATCTATATATTACTGTAGTGATTGATCTATATATTACTGTAGTAAATTATCTATATATTACTGTAGTTATTGATCTATATATTACTGTAGTGATTGATCTATATATTACTGTAGTGATTGATCTATATATTACTGTAGTGATTGATCTATATATTACTGTAGTAAATTATCTATATATTACTGTAGTTATTGATCTATATATTACTGTAGTTATTGATCTATATATTACTGTAGTGATTGATCTATATATTACTGTAGTGATTGATCTATATATTACTGTAGTGATTGATCTATAAATTACTGTAGTTATTGATCTATATATTACTGTAGTGATTGATCTATATATTACTGTAGTGATTGATCTATATATTACTGTAGTGATTGATCTATATATTACTGTAGTTATTGATCTATGTATTACTGTAGTGATTGATCTATATATTACTGTAGTGATTGATCTATAAATTACTGTAGTTATTGATCTATATATTACTGTAGTGATTGATCTATATATTACTGTAGTTATTGATCTATATATTACTGTAGTGATTGATCTATATATTACTGTAGTGATTGATCTATATATTACTGTAGTTATTGATCTATGTCATAGTTATTGATCTATGTGTGAGTGTGTGTAGGCAATTTGTAGTATTGGTCAGAATTCCATTCAGCTATTTTTCTTTTCTCCTACATATGGAACTGACAGAGAACACAGCTGATCTTTAGCCTGCTCCTTGGACATAGTCTCAAAATGCTCACCTCACGTCACCATGTCTGTCGCATAATAGTCTAAGCATCCTTCCTGTCTCTCCATCCCACTAGTCTACATCATCATCCCAGGCTGGGTCAGGTAACGTTCTGCAGCATTCTCAGCCACATGGCTCTTCACATGGTGTGCTGGCCCTGTTGATGGACACTCCAGTTGATGGGAGCAACCTACCCTATTGCTCCTGCTGCTTCTGCGTCCCGCCTCTTCCGGTCCTCTCATTAAACTGGCCGATTCTGTTGCTCGTTCATTCATCAACTTATCCTACATATCCTCCTTCCCCGCCGCTCTCCCCTGCTCTGGTGCTGCCTATGCTGATGTTGTTACATCACACTGGCTCACAGACTGACTGCTGAAGCTACTGCATAGCAGACACGGACCCCAGACCTGCAGAATATATCTGAATATCTCTGGATCCGAATTTTGCCTATTCTGTTTTATTTCTGTGTGATTTTTATTTGTTTATTCGGAATATTAATTTCGGGAGGATGTAGGTAGATCGCAGTGCGAGAGATTCCACATACCGCTAGTCGGGGGAAAAAAGAAGACTAAAAAAAACAGCAGAAAAAGGCGACAAGCGAATCATGACAGATGGACTATCTAAATCCTCACGCAGCACCAGTAACCTTTCCGAGGGACTTTTATCTCTAACGCGGCTAATAACCCAGTACTGTGTACCATAATCTGAAAATAGCATTAGGCAGCGCTCAGAAAACACTGCATTGCTGCTGAAGGATGAAAAACAACGGCAGCACATCCGCAGTCTTCCGCAAGCAGAGGAATTTCCAAAACAAGTTTGTCTGTCTTGTCTGACTGACTTGCTTGGAAGTTGACACAAATATTAGTATCTCTCTTGAGTGTTGATATTGAATATTTATTTTGAAAATATAAATATAATCCTCCGTCTCAGCAACTGTGTGTGACATATGGTCCAAATGTAACAGGCACTGCACCTGTGCCCAGTCAATAACAGGTAAAATACATGCGAGAGAAATACAGAAACTATAGGTCATGATTAAATGATTGATTGAGACCGCATAGTCTCTGTGTTTACTATAAACATAAGATATAGGCTTTATATATAGGCTCAATATGATTGTCAATTAGGCCTATAGGCTATGCATTATGTTAGGCTATAGGCTTTATATAGGCCTATAGGCTGAACATGACAGGTTGTCAATTAGGCCTATGCATTGTTTTATATACAGGCCTACGTCTAAAAACATTGACCTTCTGAATTAACATAATCCTAACTATCAGCAGTTTAATAATGAATTGACGTTAACTGTTTTAATGGCTGTTAATTGATTTGTAACTGTTTTAATGACTGTTGCTTAATGTTTAACTGTTTTGCGTTTGAGGTTTCCCAAGGCCGCTTTGATCCTCCATTCTATTCCATTCCATCTATTTAGGATAAGATTCTGCCCGGCTGTCAATAACTTCAGGGCCCACAGCGTAAAATAACAGTTTATTCGGACACTAGGCTATTTTTAAACATAACAAAAAACACAGTCAGTAAAATAACATCAAACAAACATTAGAAGATAGAATCGCCCTAAATATTTGTTTTATTCCAATATTTTGAATTTACCGCCCGATTTCCCATCATCTCCATTCTCCACGTCTCTTGAATGACGCTGACGCAAGCAGCCAGTCTGAATGGCGATTGTAACAGACTCGCAGGGCAGTGCGAACGGAGCGCAGCCCGACCTTATATCGCCTTGAAAAACATAGCTATATCAAATGAAACGGACGAGAACAGTAAGTGATTCAATACTATTTCGTATAAGTGCATTGTTATGTGGGAAGGTCGTATTATGTTTTTAAACGGCAGATTACGTTCATTTTCGACGTCGGTTTGGCAACGGCTTTGTGTTAGGAGGGAGTAGGATCCGCTCTTTTATACCTCAGAGGTACGACCACGTAGCCGACGAAGCTAGCTAGCGACTGGTTTGTGAGGTTAGCCAGCTAAACTAAAGACCCTCAAGCCAACAACGGGCGCCTTTGTTCATGTCACGGGATCGTTGGCAAGCTCTCTATCAACCAAATATGAGGATAAACGTTGGTCATTTGATTCGATGTAATGTTTATATGGGTAACGTTATATAGAAGCCGTTGGCTGAATGATACGATATTTCATTTCACCTGTAAGGTAGGATAAGCTAACAGTCAACTAGGGGTCTGTTCCCCGAAATATCACAGGAGTCGGAAGTTCATGACTTATGGGGGAGCGATCACATGGTTAACTTGGCTAGCAGTGGCTATCTGAAAAAAAAACGTTATTACGATGAACTAGTTTAACACAAAATAACCTATAGTCAACAATACGGCGAATATGTTTTGTTGGCAAGCTGCTATCGCCATGTTATTTACATTTAAACAATTCGGTGTTTTCTGGCTAGCTCCGTTTTGGACAGAAAGTGTGTAGCTAGTTAGCGAACGATGCTACAGTAACGTTTAGCTAGCTTGCTAGCCGACTCAACTCCACGATTTACGATGGAGTTGAGCAGCGCAGTGTTAACATCCATTTTTTTTAAAGGAAAGTAGCGTTTGTCCCTAGATGACGTAATAGGGATTTGTTTTTACGTTTATGCTGTCCCTCAGTCCTCTCATGCAATGAGACATTCCCCAAAGCAAAACTAAATGGAATGTTTGAAGGTGAAGGAGAACAAAAATGACCCGATTAAATAATTTAAATGCACATAAAAAAACAGCAAGTACTTGTTTTGAAAATAGTATACACTTTATTTTAATTTTTTACTTGTTATTATTGTTTATGCCTTAGAGAGCTGTGGTGCCATTTAACAAGGAGCCTATTTAATAAATTAACTAAACTCGCTGCAGCAGAGGGGTGAGGACCAAGAGGCTAGAGTGGCGCTAACTCAGTGGAGCAGGAGAAGAGCAGCTGAGTTTAGACCGGCAGGCACACAAACACGGAAGTCACTAAATCCCGAGTGGCGTAGGGGGCTTAGACCCTGCAGTACCTGGTTCGAATCCAGGCTGCATCACATCCGGCCTTGATTGGGAGTCCCATAGATCGGCGCACAATTGGCCCAGCGTCGTCCGGGTTTGGCCTGGGTAGGCGGTCATTGTAAATAAGAATTTGTTCTGAACTTACTTGCCTAGTTAAATCAAATCAACCGAAAGTCACTGGGGCAGCCTTTAAAAAGTATTTAAATTTGTCTCTACTCTTTTGCCAATAAAAGTCGCTGGAAGGATCTGACTTGCTAAATTGGCAACACTGGAGTGTGGAGTCACATTTAAAATTAAGTTTGTTTTTTTTAAACTACTGATTTCAGCACCCAAAGAATAGCCAGCAATTACATACATTGTTCTGTGTAATTGCAGACTAACGCTATTCTTTGGGTGCTGAAATAAGTATTTTTTTATAAAAACTGTCGTTTTATGTGAGGTCGGAGGTCCAGTCCTCCCACATTTAAGACAGGTGTACAGTCGTGGCCAGAAGTTGAGAATGACACAAATATGAATTTCCACAAAGTTTGCTGCTTCAGTGTCTTTAGATATTTTTGTCAGATTTTACTATGGAATACTGAAGTATAATGACAAGCATTTCATTAGTGCCAAAGGCTTTTATTGACAATTACATGAAGTTGATGCAAAGAGTCAATATTTGCAGTGTTGACCCTTCTTTTTCAAGATCTCTGCAATCTGCCCTGGCATGCTGTCAATTAACTTCTGGGCCACATCCTGACTGATGGCAGCCCATTCTTGCATAAACAATGCTTGGAGTTTGTCAGAATTTGTGGGTTTTTGTTTGTCCACCCGCTTTTTGAGGATTGACCACAAGTTCTCAATGGGATTAAGGTCTGGGGAGTTTCCTGGCCATGGACCCAAAATATTGATGTTTTGTTCCCCGAGCCACTTAGTTATCACTTTTGCCTAATGGCAAGGTGCTCCATCACGCTGGAAAAGGCATTGTTCGTCACCAAACTTCCTGGATGGTTGGGAGAAGTTGCTCTCGGAGGATGTGTTGGTACCATTCTTTATTCATGGCTGTGTTCTTAGGCAAAATTGTGAGTGAGCCCACTCCCTTGGCTGAGAAGCAACCCCACACATGAATGGTCTCAGGATGCTTTACTGTTGGCATGACACAGGACTGATGGTAGCGCTCACCTTGTCTTCTTCGGACAAGCTTTTTTCCAGATGCCCCAAACAATCGGAAAGGGGATTCATCAGAGAAAATGACTTTACCCCAGTCCCCAGCAGTCCAATCCCTGTACCTTTTGTAGAATATCAGTCTGTCCCTGATGTTTTTCTTGGAGAGAAGTGGCTTCTTTGCTACCCTTCTTGACACCAGGCCATCCTCCAAAAGTCTTCGCCTCACTGTGCGTACAGATGCACTCACACCTGCCTGCTGCCATACCTGAGCAAGCTCTGTGCGGGTGGTGCCCCGACCCCGCAGCTGAATCAACTTTAGGAGACTGTCCTGGCGCTTGCTGGACTTTCTTGGATGCCCTGAAGCCTTCTTCACAACAATTGAACAGCTCTCCTTGAAGTTCTTGAAGATCCGATAAATGGTTGATTTAGGTGCAATCTTAATGGCAGCAATATCCTTGCGTGTGAAGTCCTTTTTGTGCAAAGCAATGATGACGGCACGTGTTTCCTTGCAGGCAACCATGGTTGACAGAGGAAGAACAATGATTCCAAGCACCACCCTTCCTTTGAAGCGTCAAGTCTGTTATTCAAACTCAATCAGCATGACAGAGTGATCATCCCAGAATCACTCCTGTTTTGGGGGGTGTCTTGCTAATTGCCTATAATTTCCACCTTTTGTCTATTCCATTTGCACAACAGCATGTGAAATGTATTGTCAATCAGTGTTGCTTCCTAAGTGGACAGTTTGATTTCACAGAAGTGTAATTGACTTGGAGTTACATTGTGTTGTTTAAGTGTTCCCTTTATTTTTTTGAGCAGTGTGTATATATATATATATATATATATGAAACATTGAATTTGGCCTTACTGCTATTAGCTCATAGAAACCCATTGAATAACAGATTGTATTGAGACGCAGCCAGTGGCAAATGTCTCCAGCTTAAACAGGTGGATTTTGATGGGAATTTGTTTATTAAGCTAATTAGTTTTCCACATGGCCGTGGCCCTTGACTCTAGGCGGTTAACTGGCTAATGTTTGCCATATACATTGTGGCCAGTTTATTAGGTACACCAATTTAGTACTGGGTCAGACCCCCCCCCCCCCTTGCATCCAGAACGGCCTGAATTCTTCTGGGCATGGGAACATTGCTCAATTGGTATCAAGGGACCTAACGTATGCCAGGAAAACATTTGACAGTCTCTTTAGACGTCTCATCAACGAGCTGTTTTCGCCCACAGGACAGCCGCTGACCGGATGCTTTTTGTTTGTCGCACCATTCTCGGTAAACCCTAGACACTGTCGTGCGTGAAAAGTCTAGGAGGCCGGCCGTTTCTGAGATACTGGAACCAGCATGCCTGGCACCGACGATCATACCACGCTCAGTCGCTTAAGTTAGAGCGTTGGGCCAGTAATCGTAAAGGTTGCTGGATCGAATCCCCGAGCTGACAAGGTATAAATCTGTAATTCTGCCCCTGAGCAAGGCAGTTAACCCAGTGTGTTCCCCGGGCGCCAAAGATGTGGATTAAGGCAGCCCCCTGAACCTCTCATTTCAGTTGAAGGCATTCAGTTGTACAACTGACTAGGTATCCCCCCTTTGCCAAACTACTTTAGCCCATTCTAACATCTGCCTAGCGACTTTCCGCAGACCATATGGTCTTTTTGCAACGTGGCTGGATTGCAAAGCCAGCGAGCTAGCAATTTTTTTGTAGTTTATTGACTAAAACTGGACATTTTCCTCAAATAGTTAAAATATAAGACTATTTTCCAATAAATATCAAGGGTCATATTCTGTTGACGTGATCATCGACGCTCGGCTGCCGTTTTACAAATAAAGATAATCTCGCTCTTTTGTCCAATAATAATCCAGTTGTAGTTTTATACCCGCACTGTATCTGTGAGCGGTTGTCTAGAGCACACGCGCCAATACCAGAATGGATACACTTGCTATACAACATCTGTTTTTTGTGAAAACAATCAGTAGAGTTGAAAATGTGATGAACCCAATTAACCTGCTTTTTTTTATTTTTTTTTTTACATGGGAATTTAACCGTAAAATGTATTTTGATGCGCACCATGTAAATCGTGTACAAGTCGATTTGATGGAAACTAATCTCTGGTGGGAAGATTTGCATATTGTTTTTTGGCAGATTTTAGAATATTTGTGTGAATCTGTCGCTAATTGGATGAAAAACCTAGTTTTAAAGTTTTGAAACGTATTAGCTAGCATTTCTCTACATGTATTTCTCTTTTGGGTCATCTTAAATTGGACAGTGACAGTCGTTTAGTCCATTTGACGTCAGGGTGTTAAACGGTTGAATGGAACTATGTCAAGTCAGCCAGCCATGGCAGTGTTACTATTGTCTGATTGTTGTCTGATTGCTGACCTAAAGCATTGTGTTGTTTCTGTTTCAGGTTACGCCCATGTAAAATGGAGGATAGCTTTGATTGCGACTGTGGTGAGCTTGAGCCACCCGATTGTTGAGGGCCAGACTACTCTGTGAAGACTAAAAGGCAAGACACCATTTTGGATGAGCGGTAGTTTCAAAAGGAAGAAGATTAAGTAAATACAAAAAATACAAAAAAAAATAGAATTTAAAATTGTAGTGCTTTTTGGCGCAATTAGAATCAATGCAGCTACACAGAGTGAGTCTATCACTGAATATATCTGTACTGTGAGGATGCAACGAGATGCTGCTGTAGGTTTTGAATTGGCCTCTTGCGTTCATTCCATTATCACTGGCTGTTAAACACTAAACGCCTAAAAACGGTTTAATAACCAGAGAAGCGCCAAAAAAAAAAAACGATTTTGAAAAAGTTATTCATATTAGGCCTGGAAAAACTTGCACCATTTGTCAAACAAACATGACTTTCTACTTTGGTTGTGAGTCAGAGAGCCGTGTGATTCTGTGAGGGTTAGACAGGGGGAAACAGTAGTCTTCTGTAAGGGTTGTATCACCCACATTTATATTTTCACAATATTACACACCAGTTAAGACCTTCTTTAGCTTATTACCAGTCAGTTTGTCCATTTTGTATTGAACAACCCCAAAGTCAATAGAAACTTAGTCAAAACATCAAATCCAAGATGGCGGAGAAGTTTGAGTCTCTGATGAACATCCATGGGTTTGACCTGGGCCCACGTTACATGGACCTGAAGCCTCTGGGCTACGGCGGGAACGGCCTGGTGTTCTCAGCCGTTGACACGGACTGCGACAAACGCGTGGCAGTGAAGAAGATCATCCTGACGGATCCTCAGAGCGTCAAACACGCCCTGAGAGAGATCAAGATCATCAGAAGGCTGGACCACGACAACACTGTCAAGGTAACACAGGAAATGCAGTAACCAACTGTACAGTACTTTTTATTGGCCATTCATATGGAGTTGTGTTTAGTCAGGACAGCAGTGGAATGGGTCAGCTCCTAACACTGCAGACAGTGGGGGAACTCCCCTGCTCAAGTCACACTGCAACATCAAACTGCCGTCATATGACTTGGCCTGAGTTGAACAATACAAGTCACTTCCAATTGTTGGACTACCTCACACTAGTTAGTGCTGAACAGAGGCAGGATGTGAGTTACACTGCACACATGCAGGTATATCTGCTCATATGAGTTGATGTTAACATATGAACACCTTCCCTCTGCCAGGTATCTGAGACGCTAGGGCCCAGCAGTCGCCACCTAACAGATAATATTCTCTACTTCCCTCTCCCAGGTATTTGAGACGCTAGGGCCCAGCGGTCGTCACCTAACAGAGGACATGGTCTCTCTGACAGAGGTGAACTCTGTGTACATCGTCCAGGAGTACATGGAGACAGACCTGTGTCAGCTCCTGGAGAGGGGTCTTCTCTCTGAGGACCACGCCAGACTCTTCATGTACCAGCTGCTGAGAGGCCTCAAGTACATCCACTCTGCCAACGTACTGCACAGAGACCTGAAGCCTGCCAACTTGTTCGTCAACACAGAGGACCTGGTGCTGAAGATAGGAGACTTTGGGCTGGCCCGGATCATGGATCCTCACTACTCACACAAGGTAAGAGGCTAAAACGGAGACTAGTTAAACTAACATTCATTACCGTCTGTAATAACCGTGTGATACCTGCATAGCGTTCTGGCTTTATTGCCCAGAAACCAACTGGGCTAATCCCTAGGCTGATGGTGTCACCCGATCACACTGCACCACAGGAAGTAAACGTTCCTGAAGTCGCGCCTCCGTTTCCCTTCCCAGGGGAAATGCTTCCGCTGAGATAAGGGCCCTGGGAACCAATATTTCCATTGAGGGGAGGGAGACCACATCCACATCCTGCCCCGGTGCTGTAGACCAGGCTGTGTGGTGTCGACCAGGCTGTGTGGTGTCGACCAGGCTGTGTGGTGTCGACCAGGCTGTGTGGTGTCGACCAGGCTGTGTGGTGTCGACCAGGCTGTGTGTGGTGCCGACCAGGCTGTGTGTGGTGCCGACCAGGCTGTGTGTGGTGCCGACCAGGCTGTGTGTGGTGCCGACCAGGCTGTGTGTGGTGCCGACCAGGCTGTGTGTGGTGCCGACCAGGCTGTGTGTGGTGCCGACCAGGCTGTGTGTGGTGCCGACCAGGCTGTGTGTGGTGCCGACCAGGCTGTGTGTGGTGCCGACCAGGCTGTGTGTGGTGCCGACCAGGCTGTGTGTGGTGCCGACCAGGCTGTGTGTTGTAGATTGTGCACCAGTCGTGCGTTCAAACTTCAGAGAAATGGAGATTAGGCTGAGATGTCTGGCTCTGGGAGAATGTAGGTTGAGGTGGGTCTTTCTCCAGCCGTACACTGCTCTTTGGACAGGACTCTGAGGGGAGAGCAGGGGTCACTGAAGAAAGGAGAGAGAGCTGAGAGAGGAAGAATGAAGAAAGCAGGGAGGAGAGCTGAGAGAGGAAGAATGAAGAAAGCAGGGAGGAGAGCTGAGAGAGGAAGAATGAAGAAAGCAGGGAGGAGAGCTGAGAGAGGAAGAATGAAGAAAGCAGGGAGGAGAGCTGAGAGAGGAAGAATGAAGAAAGCAGGGAGGAGAGCTGAGAGAGGAAGAATGAAGAAAGCAGGGAGGAGAGCTGAGAGAGGAAGAATGAAGAAAGCAGGGAGGAGAGCTGAGAGAGGAAGAATGAAGAAAGCAGGGAGGAGAGCTGAGAGAGGAAGAATGAAGAAAGCAGGGAGGAGAGCTGAGAGAGGAAGAATGAAGAAAGCAGGGAGGAGAGCTGAAAGAGGAAGAATGAAGAAAGCAGGGAGGAGAGCTGAGAGAGGAAGAATGAAGAAAGCAGGGAGGAGAGCTGAGAGAGGAAGAATGAAGAAAGCAGGGAGGAGAGCTGAGAGAGGAAGAATGAAGAAAGCAGGGAGGAGAGCTGAGAGAGGAAGAATGAAGAAAGCAGGGAGGAGAGCTGAGAGAGGAAGAATGAAGAAAGCAGGGAGGAGAGCTGAGAGAGGAAGAATGAAGAAAGCAGGGAGGAGAGCTGAGAGAGGAAGAATGAAGAAAGCAGGGAGGAGAGCTGAGAGAGGAAGAATGAAGAAAGCAGGGAGGAGAGCTGAGAGAGGAAGAATGAAGAAAGCAGGGAGGAGAGCTGAGAGAGGAAGAATGAAGAAAGCAGGGAGGAGAGCTGAGAGAGGAAGAATGAAGAAAGCAGGGAGGAGAGCTGAGAGAGGAAGAATGAAGAAAGCAGGGAGGAGAGCTGAGAGGAAGAATGAAGAAAGCAGGGAGGAGAGCTGAGAGGAAGAATGAAGAAAGCAGGGAGGAGAGCTGAGAGAGGAAGAAGAAAGAAAGCAGGGAGGAGAGCTGAGAGAGGAAGAAGAAAGAAAGCAGGGAGGAGAGCTGAGAGAGGAAGAAGAAAGAAAGCAGGGAGGAGAGCTGAGAGAGGAAGAAGAAAGAAAGCAGGGAGGAGAGCTGAGAGAGGAAGAAGGAAGAAAGCAGGGAGGAGAGCTGAGAGAGGAAGAAGAAAGAAAGTAGGGAAGAGAGCTGAGAGAGGAAGAAGAAAGAAAGAAAGTAGGGAAGAGAGCTGAGAGAGGAAGAAGAAAGAAAGTAGGGAAGAGAGCTGTAGGAGTGGAGTAGTCACCGTGCAGCTACAGGTGTCTAGATTAGTCATCACCAGGGCATGTCTGGTGTGGGACTCGGCCCTCTCTGGCACCACACAGGATACACTCAGGACTTTTACAGTTAGCTAGGCCTTACACTTTCTCACACACACTGCTCAACCTCAAGTCAGAGTCTTTTACAGCTAGGCCACAGCTTCACACACACACACAGCCCCAAGCCAGAGTCTTTTACAGCTAGGCCACAGCTTCACACACACAGCCCCAACAGCCAGAGTCTTACAGCTAGGCCACAGCTTCACACACACACAGCCCCAAGCCAGAGTCTTTTACAGCTAGGCCACAGCTTCACACACACAGCCCCAACAGCCAGAGTCTTACAGCTAGGCCACAGCTTCACACACACACAGCCCAACAGCACCTGGTTTTAGTGGCTCATATCGCAGATCAAGTGTTGACTCGCTACGCTCCAGTGACTCATCGCTGAGAACGCTCTCATTTGAATAGTAATCGTGCTGGGGACACGGCAGGAAACTGGCACTTCCATTTCAGTGTGTGTGTGCGTGCTACAGGTGCATGTTTGAAGTTCAAGAGAGATTTTCTCACGATCTTCAGTCTCTGTAGCCAGACACCCCTCCATATTCCCTCCTCTTCCTCCCTCTCCTAGCCCCTATAGCAGCTCTGCTCTGTTCTGCTGTGGCTTTTCCCCATATAAGCAGGTTTTGTATTGATGACATGGAGGCAAGGGAACGGCCTATTGAAAAGACCCTCTGCTGATGTCAACTATTTTTGTATTTCTGTTGGACTGCAGAAGCTCGTGTGTGTGTGTGTGTGTGTGTGTGTGTGTGTGTGTGTGTGTGTGGACACGCTTCTCTCTGCAGAGAATCACGGCCATTTGGTGCCGCATTCCATGTACCATCCAGAGAGCCTGGACACACACACAGCCTGAGTGGACGGGACGGGGGGGGGGCAAACCACTTGACTCCCGTGCCCCTGTCTGCCCAAGCTGCCCTGCTGTTGGGGTAGCTGGCTGGCTCTGCCTCTCTGCATGCTATTTGTAGCTCACTCTGTCTAAATAAAGAACCAGTCCATTTGCAGCAACTAACCTTGGTCTCTGTCTCTCTTGGAACACTGGCAAGAACCTGCACACGTCTAAATGTATAGATATTCTATAGTGTCTATATAGATGCTATATTTGAGCAATATGGCCCGAGACGGTGTGGTATATGGCATGACGTAATGCCTGCATACAGCCTTAGCCGTGGTATATTAGTCATATACCACAAACCCCTGAGGTGCATTATTGCTGTTAGAACCTGGTTACTAACGAAATTAGAGCAGTAAAAATATATGTTTTGTCATACCTGTGGTATACGGTCTGATATACCACGGCTGTTAGCCAATCAGCATCCAGTTTATATTTTTTATATATCTTCAGCTAGACCTACTCCATGTCCTGCGTTGTACATGACCAGAGATGGGCCCTGATTGGCTTAATATGACCAGAGATGGGCCCTGATTGGCTTAATATGACCAGAGATGGGCCCTGATTGGCTTAATATGACCAGAGATGGGACCTGATAGGCTTAATAGGACCAGAGATGGGACCTGATAGGCTTAATAGGACCAGAGATGGGCCCTGATTGGCTTAATATGACCAGAGATGGGCCCTGATTGGCTTAATATGACCAGAGATGGGCCCTGATAGGCTTAATATGACCAGAGATGGGCCCTGATAGGCTTAATAGGACCAGAGATGGGCCCTGATAGGCTTAATAGGACCAGAGATGGGCCCTGATAGGCTTAATAGGACCAGAGATGGGCCCTGATAGGCTTAATAGGACCAGAGATGGGCCCTGATAGGCTTAATAGGACCAGAGATGGGCCCTGATAGGCTTAATAGGACCAGAGATGGGCCCTGATTGGCTTAATATGACCAGAGATGGGCCCTGATTGGCTTAATATGGCCACCATTTGTCTCTGATTGGGTTTAGGTGATTGGGTTCTTATGGAGATTACATTGTCCGTTTCTCAGACTTCTTTTAGGCTCTTATTGAAGTTCTCAGAATTTGTCCCATCCCCCCACCCTTATAAATATTCTAAACTTTGTTAGAGGATTGAGTGGTTCTGTATGTTGAGTGGTGTGTGTGTGTGTGTGAGAGAGCCTGTTGTGTGTTGAGTTTCTCAGAGCCTCCTCAGCCTGCTTCTGTGGGACCCGCAGCAGTCAAACATCCAGTGGCCCGCCACCAAGAATGTCTGGAATTCACGTGCAGGCAGGAATCAAGCATCCTGTGCATTTCCCTCCCAGCCAGTCAGTCTATCATTCCTTTGTCCTGCCTATCGTGGGAGCCTTTCTCCAAGGCTAGAGCTGCTCTCAAGCTGCTAGCGTAGCATAATCATGCCCTGAGGTTAAGCAGGGAACATGGGCTCTGCTGTTACAACCAGTGTTAGCTTAGCATTTAGCTTATCGTGCCCTTTGGCTGACTAGACGCATTGCGTTTGCGTCCGTTAGCTTAGCATTAGCAATAGCATCCCTTTCGGCTTAGCACAGTGAGCATGGCAGGGACTCTGCCGGCTGTAGACCAGAGTTAGCTAGCTTAGCAGTTAGCTTAGCGTAAGTGCGCCCTTCAGTGAAGCAGGGCAAGGGGCATGGCTGTGTAGACTAGCATTAGCTGAGTTATATGACATCTGCTCAGTGAGGCAACTTGACCTCCTATTTACAAGATGTAATCCAACCCTGAAGATTTCTTAATGCAAAATGGCCTTGACATACATACTGAAGGGTTTGTTTATAGGAATATAAATGTTTTATTGAACCCAGTTTTGTTCTAGGAAGTTAGACAATAACATGACGGTCTTTTACATGTGAGCAACAAGTGGTTTAAGTGGTGTTTTTTTTAAACCAAGCTAAGTTAGTCATTTTCCAAACGAGTCCTTTTCATGTAAAACCCTGAAAAGACGTCGGTGGGAATGAGACGTATTTTCCCTAAAACCCTCCAGGCCTGTGTGTCATTATGAAGAAGCAGCAGAGAGACAGTTAAGCTTGCAGATGGTAGCTGCTCTTGATGTGCAGGTGTACATTTCCTGGAATGTTATTGAGAGAGAGAGTGGGGGGACTAAGACAGCGGGGGGACTAAGAGGGGGAGGAAGGGAAAGATGAACGGGAGAGATCGTCATTCCACCACCACACATGTTTCCTGCTGTAGCTCGGATCACTCCACCACAGTCCTCCTCCCATGACACACATACTCACGTTGACCCAATTACCCAGCTATAGCAACACACACAGCTCCGCTTGGCTCGCCGCTTCCACTCGAAGGTTCACAAGGCTTTTAAAACGGCAGGGGAGAAATGACTTGAGTCGTGTGTATTCACGCTTTTTAAGCAGAGCAACAGCTCTAAAAGAAACCATTCTCTCTAATCAACACGTTTTATTTTGACCCACAAAGCCATGCCTAACACACATCTCCTGGGGATTAAATCTGTGTGTATATAAAGCCATGCCTAACACACATCTCCTGGGGATTAAAGCTGTGTGTATATAAAGCCATGCCTAACACACATCTCCTGGGGATTAAAGCTGTGTGTATATAAAGACATGGCTAACACATATCCCCTGGGGATTAAAGCTGTGTGTATATAAAGCCATGGCTAACACATATCCCCTGGGGATTAAAGCTGTGTGTATATAAAGACATGGCTAACACACATCTCCTGGGGATTAAAGCTGTGTGTATATAAAGCCATGGCTAACACATCTCCTGGGGATTAAAGCTGTGTGTATATAAAGACATGGCTAACACATATCCCCTGGGGATTAAAGCTGTGTGTATATAAAGACATGGCTAACACATATCCCCTGGGGATTAAAGCTGTGTGTGTGTATATAAAACCAGTCAGTGTGTGTGTGTGTGTGTGTATATAAAACCAGTCAGTGTGTGTGTGTGTGTGTGTGTGTATATAAAACCAGTCAGTGTGTGTGTGTGTGTATATAAAACCAGTCTGTGTGTGTGTGTGTGTGTGTGTGTGTGTGTGTGTGTACAGCTAGCTTCGTGTGGTTCTCTGAGGAAATCTAGCTACTAATCCTCTGTCACCAGGTTCTCTGAGACAACCCTATAGTACTATAACTACAACCCTATAGTACTATAACTACAACCCTATAGTACTATAACTACAACCCTATAGTACTATAACTACAACCCTATAGTACTATAACTACAACCCTATAGTACTATAACTACAACCCTATAGTACTATAACTACAACCCTATAGTACTATAACTACAACCCTATAGTACTATAACTACAACCCTATAGTACTATAACTACAACCCTATAGTACTATAACTACAACCCTATAGTACTATAACTACAACCCTATAGTACTATAACTACAACCCTATAGTACTATAACTACAACCCTATAGTACTATAACTACAACCCTATAGTACTATAACTATAACCCTATAGTACTATAACTATAACCCTATAGTACTACAACCCTATAGTACTACAACCCTATAGTACTACAACCCTATAGTACTACAACCCTATAGTACTACAACCCTATAGTACTACAACCCTATAGTACTACAACCCTATAGTACTCTAACTACAACCCTATAGTACTCTAACTACAACCCTATAGTACTCTAACTACAACCCTAGAGTACTCTAACTACAACCCTAGAGTACTCTAACTACAACCCTAGAGTACTCTAACTACAACCCTAGAGTACTCTAACTACAACCCTAGAGTACTCTAACTACAACCCTATAGTACTATAACTACAACCCTATAGTACTCTAACTACAACCCTATAGTACTCTAACTACAACCCTATAGTACTCTAACTACAACCCTATAGTACTATAACTACAACCCTATAGTACTATAACTACAACCCTATAGTACTATAACTACAACCCTATAGTACTATAACTACAACCCTATAGTACTATAACTACAACCCTATAGTACTCTAACTACAACCCTATAGTACTATAACTACAACCCTATAGTACTATAACTACAACCCTATAGTACTATAACTACAACCCTATAGTACTATAACTACAACCCTATAGTACTATAACTACAACCCTATAGTACTATAACTACAACCCTATAGTACTATAACTACAACCCTATAGTACTCTAACTACAACCCTATAGTACTCTAACTACAACCCTATAGTACTCTAACTACAACCCTATAGTACTCTAACTACAACCCTATAGTACTATAACTACAACCCTATAGTACTATAACTACAACCCTATAGTACTATAACTACAACCCTATAGTACTATAACTACAACCCTATAGTACTATAACTACAACCCTATAGTACTATAACTACAACCCTATAGTACTATAACTACAACCCTATAGTACTATAACTACAACCCTATAGTACTATAACTACAACCCTATAGTACTATAACTACAACCCTATAGTACTATAACTACAACCCTATAGTACTATAACTACAACCCTATAGTACTATAACTACAACCCTATAGTACTATAACTACAACCCTATAGTACTATAACTACAACCCTATAGTACTATAACTACAACCCTATAGTACTCTAACTACAACCCTAGAGTACTCTAACTACAACCCTAGAGTACTCTAACTACAACCCTAGAGTACTCTAACTACAACCCTAGAGTACTCTAACTACAACCCTAGAGTACTCTAACTACAACCCTAGAGTACTCTAACTACAACCCTAGAGTACTCTAACTACAACCCTAGAGTACTCTAACTACAACCCTATAGTACTCTAACTACAACCCTATAGTACTATAACTACAACCCTATAGTACTATAACTACAACCCTATAGTACTATAACTACAACCCTATAGTACTATAACTACAACCCTATAGTACTATAACTACAACCCTATAGTACTATAACTACAACCCTATAGTACTATAACTACAACCCTATAGTACTATAACTACAACCCTATAGTACTATAACTACAACCCTATAGTACTATAACTACAACCCTATAGTACTATAACTACAACCCTATAGTACTATAACTACAACCCTATAGTACTATAACTACAACCCTATAGTACTATAACTACAACCCTATAGTACTATAACTACAACCCTATAGTACTATAACTACAACCCTATAGTACTATAACTACAACCCTATAGTACTATAACTACAACCCTATAGTACTATAACTACAACCCTATAGTACTATAACTACAACCCTAGAGTACTATAACTACAACCCTAGAGTACTCTAACTACAACCCTAGAGTACTCTAACTACAACCCTAGAGTACTCTAACTACAACCCTAGAGTACTCTAACTACAACCCTAGAGTACTCTAACTACAACCCTAGAGTACTCTAACTACAACCCTAGAGTACTCTAACTACAACCCTAGAGTACTCTAACTACAACCCTAGAGTACTCTAACTACAACCCTAGAGTACTCTAACTACAACCCTAGAGTACTCTAACTACAACCCTATAGTACTCTAACTACAACCCTATAGTACTCTAACTACAACCCTATAGTACTCTAACTACAACCCTATAGTACTCTAACTACAACCCTATAGTACTCTAACTACAACCCTATAGTACTATAACTACAACCCTATAGTACTATAACTACAACCCTATAGTACTATAACTACAACCCTATAGTACTATAACTACAACCCTATAGTACTCTAACTACAACCCTATAGTACTCTAACTACAACCCTATAGTACTATAACTACAACCCTATAGTACTATAACTACAACCCTATAGTACTATAACTACAACCCTATAGTACTCTACAACTGCTGCCTTCCTCTCCTTCCTCTTATTTTCCTCCTCCCTTCCTCTACACTCCCTTTTCCTCCTCCCTTCCTCTCCTCACTCCCCCCTTCCTTCCACTGAGATGTTAGCCACCCATCTGAGACAGAAACATATATGATGTATTTTTTTCCTAAACCACTTTGCACAAATGAAGCTAAAGTAAAAATGTAAACTATTGTACACAGATAAAGGCTTTACATAGAGAACCATAGCATGGCTGTACTTCCTGTCTTGAATGGACGACCCACTAGTCAGGTAGTGAGAACAGCACAGCGCTCAGTGAGTGGAAACAGGTTTTTCTCTCTGTCAAACACTGGGCTAGATAACACTGCCTCTCTGACTGTTGCAAACCTGTGGCTTTGGTCTGGAGAAATGACTTGCTGCGTCACTCCGGCTGTGTGTGTGTGTGTGTGTGTGTGTGTGTGTGTGTGTGTGTGTGTGTGTGTGTGTGTGTGTGTGTGTGTGTGTGTGTGTGTGTGTGTGTGTGTGTGTGTGTGTGTGTGTGTGTGAATTCTCCTGAAATGAGTTAGACAAAGCACTAGCTAGAATGTTCACTTGTTGTAATCTGTTGTGGATTCTCAGAACCTCTGTCATTCTAGACTTCTTCTGCAACATTACAGGCAGGCTACCAGGCTTGTTGTTGTGGATTCTCAGAACCTCTGTCATTCTAGACTTCTTCTGCAACATTACAGGCAGGCTACCAGGCTTGTTGTTGTGGATTCTCAGAACCTCTTTCATTCTAGACTTCTTCTGCAACATTACAGGCAGGCTACCAGGCTTGTTGTTGTGGATTCTCAGAACCTCTGTCATTCTAGACTTCTTCTGCAACATTACAGGCAGGCTACCAGGCTTGTTGTTGTGGATTCTCAGAACCTCTGTCATTCTAGACTTCTTCTGCAACATTACAGGCAGGCTACCAGGCTTGTTGTTGTGGATTCTCAGAACCTCTTTCATTCTAGACTTCTTCTGCAACATTACAGGCAGGCTACCAGGCTTGTTGTTGTGGATTCTCAGAACCTCTGTCATTCTAGACTTCTTCTGCAACATTACAGGCAGGCTACCAGGCTTGTTGTTGTGGATTCTCAGAACCTCTTTCATTCTAGACTTCTTCTGCAACATTACAGGCAGGCTACCAGGCTTGTTGTTGTGGATTCTCAGAACCTCTTTCATTCTAGACTTCTTCTGCAACATTACAGGCAGGCTACCAGGCTTGTTGTTGTGGATTCTCAGAACCTCTTTCATTCTAGACTTCTTCTGCAACATTACAGGCAGGCTACCAGGCTTGTTGTTGTGGATTCTCAGAACCTCTTTCATTCTAGACTTCTTCTGCAACATTACAGGCAGGCTACCAGGCTTGTTGTTGTGGATTCTCAGAACCTCTTTCATTCTAGACTTCTTCTGCAACATTACAGGCAGGCTACCAGGCTTGTTGTTGTGGATTCTCAGAACCTCTTTCATTCTAGACTTCTTCTGCAACATTACAGGCAGGCTACCAGGCTTGTTGTTGTGGATTCTCAGAACCTCTGTCATTCTAGACTTCTTCTGCAACATTACAGGCAGGCTACCAGGCTTGTTGTTGTGGATTCTCAGAACCTCTGTCATTCTAGACTTCTTCTGCAACATTACAGGCAGGCTACCAGGCTTGTTGTTGTGGATTCTCAGAACCTCTGTCATTCTAGACTTCTTCTGCAACATTACAGGCAGGCTACCAGGCTTGTTGTTGTGGATTCTCAGAACCTCTTTCATTCTAGACTTCTTCTGCAACATTACAGGCAGGCTACCAGGCTTGTTGTTGTGGATTCTCAGAACCTCTGTCATTCTAGACTTCTTCTGCAACATTACAGGCAGGCTACCAGGCTTGTTGTTGTGGATTCTCAGAACCTCTGTCATTCTAGACTTCTTCTGCAACATTACAGGCAGGCTACCAGGCTTGTTGTTGTGGATTCTCAGAACCTCTTTCATTCTAGACTTCTTCTGCAACATTACAGGCAGGCTACCAGGCTTGTTGTTGTGGATTCTCAGAACCTCTTTCATTCTAGACTTCTTCTGCAACATTACAGGCAGGCTACCAGGCTTGTTGTTGTGGATTCTCAGAACCTCTTTCATTCTAGACTTCTTCTGCAACATTACAGGCAGGCTACCAGGCTTGTTGTTGTGGATTCTCAGAACCTCTTTCATTCTAGACTTCTTCTGCAACATTACAGGCAGGCTACCAGGCTTGTTGTTGTGGATTCTCAGAACCTCTGTCATTCTAGACTTCTTCTGCAACATTACAGGCAGGCTACCAGGCTTGTTGTTGTGGATTCTCAGAACCTCTGTCATTCTAGACTTCTTCTGCAACATTACAGGCAGGCTACCAGGCTTGTTGTTGTGGATTCTCAGAACCTCTTTCATTCTAGACTTCTTCTGCAACATTACAGGCAGGCTACCAGGCTTGTTGTTGTGGATTCTCAGAACCTCTGTCATTCTAGACTTCTTCTGCAACATTACAGGCAGGCTACCAGGCTTGTTGTTGTGGATTCTCAGAACCTCTTTCATTCTAGACTTCTTCTGCAACATTACAGGCAGGCTACCAGGCTTGTTGTTGTGGATTCTCAGAACCTCTTTCATTCTAGACTTCTTCTGCAACATTACAGGCAGGCTACCAGGCTTGTTGTTGTGGATTCTCAGAACCTCTTTCATTCTAGACTTCTTCTGCAACATTACAGGCAGGCTACCAGGCTTGTTGTTGTGGATTCTCAGAACCTCTTTCATTCTAGACTTCTTCTGCAACATTACAGGCAGGCTACCAGGCTTGTTGTTGTGGATTCTCAGAACCTCTTTCATTCTAGACTTCTTCTGCAACATTACAGGCAGGCTACCAGGCTTGTTGTTGTGGATTCTCAGAACCTCTTTCATTCTAGACTTCTTCTGCAACATTACAGGCAGGCTACCAGGCTTGTTGTTGTGGATTCTCAGAACCTCTGTCATTCTAGACTTCTTCTGCAACATTACAGGCAGGCTACCAGGCTTGTTGTTGTGGATTCTCAGAACCTCTGTCATTCTAGACTTCTTCTGCAACATTACAGGCAGGCTACCAGGCTTGTTGTTGTGGATTCTCAGAACCTCTGTCATTCTAGACTTCTTCTGCAACATTACAGGCAGGCTACCAGGCTTGTTGTTGTGGATTCTCAGAACCTCTTTCATTCTAGACTTCTTCTGCAACATTACAGGCAGGCTACCAGGCTTGTTGTTGTGGATTCTCAGAACCTCTTTCATTCTAGACTTCTTCTGCAACATTACAGGCAGGCTACCAGGCTTGTTGTTGTGGATTCTCAGAACCTCTGTCATTCTAGACTTCTTCTGCAACATTACAGGCAGGCTACCAGGCTTGTTGTTGTGGATTCTCAGAACCTCTTTCATTCTAGACTTCTTCTGCAACATTACAGGCAGGCTACCAGGCTTGTTGTTGTGGATTCTCAGAACCTCTTTCATTCTAGACTTCTTCTGCAACATTACAGGCAGGCTACCAGGCTTGTTGTTGTGGATTCTCAGAACCTCTTTCATTCTAGACTTCTTCTGCAACATTACAGGCAGGCTACCAGGCTTGTTGTTGTGGATTCTCAGAACCTCTGTCATTCTAGACTTCTTCTGCAACATTACAGGCAGGCTACCAGGCTTGTTGTTGTGGATTCTCAGAACCTCTGTCATTCTAGACTTCTTCTGCAACATTACAGGCAGGCTACCAGGCTTGTTGTTGTGGATTCTCAGAACCTCTTTCATTCTAGACTTCTTCTGCAACATTACAGGCAGGCTACCAGGCTTGTTGTTGTGGATTCTCAGAACCTCTTTCATTCTAGACTTCTTCTGCAACATTACAGGCAGGCTACCAGGCTTGTTGTTGTGGATTCTCAGAACCTCTTTCATTCTAGACTTCTTCTGCAACATTACAGGCAGGCTACCAGGCTTGTTGTTGTGGATTCTCAGAACCTCTTTCATTCTAGACTTCTTCTGCAACATTACAGGCAGGCTACCAGGCTTGTTGTTGTGGATTCTCAGAACCTCTTTCATTCTAGACTTCTTCTGCAACATTACAGGCAGGCTACCAGGCTTGTTGTTGTGGATTCTCAGAACCTCTTTCATTCTAGACTTCTTCTGCAACATTACAGGCAGGCTACCAGGCTTGTTGTTGTGGATTCTCAGAACCTCTTTCATTCTAGACTTCTTCTGCAACATTACAGGCAGGCTACCAGGCTTGTTGTTGTGGATTCTCAGAACCTCTTTCATTCTAGACTTCTTCTGCAACATTACAGGCAGGCTACCAGGCTTGTTGTTGTGGATTCTCAGAACCTCTTTCATTCTAGACTTCTTCTGCAACATTACAGGCAGGCTACCAGGCTTGTTGTTGTGGATTCTCAGAACCTCTTTCATTCTAGACTTCTTCTGCAACATTACAGGCAGGCTACCAGGCTTGTTGTTGTGGATTCTCAGAACCTCTGTCATTCTAGACTTCTTCTGCAACATTACAGGCAGGCTACCAGGCTTGTTGTTGTGGATTCTCAGAACCTCTTTCATTCTAGACTTCTTCTGCAACATTACAGGCAGGCTACCAGGCTTGTTGTTGTGGATTCTCAGAACCTCTTTCATTCTAGACTTCTTCTGCAACATTACAGGCAGGCTACCAGGCTTGTTGTTGTGGATTCTCAGAACCTCTTTCATTCTAGACTTCTTCTGCAACATTACAGGCAGGCTACCAGGCTTGTTGTTGTGGATTCTCAGAACCTCTTTCATTCTAGACTTCTTCTGCAACATTACAGGCAGGCTACCAGGCTTGTTGTTGTGGATTCTCAGAACCTCTTTCATTCTAGACTTCTTCTGCAACATTACAGGCAGGCTACCAGGCTTGTTGTTGTGGATTCTCAGAACCTCTTTCATTCTAGACTTCTTCTGCAACATTACAGGCAGGCTACCAGGCTTGTTGTTGTGGATTCTCAGAACCTCTTTCATTCTAGACTTCTTCTGCAACATTACAGGCAGGCTACCAGGCTTGTTGTTGTGGATTCTCAGAACCTCTTTCATTCTAGACTTCTTCTGCAACATTACAGGCAGGCTACCAGGCTTGTTGTTGTGGATTCTCAGAACCTCTTTCATTCTAGACTTCTTCTGCAACATTACAGGCAGGCTACCAGGCTTGTTGTTGTGGATTCTCAGAACCTCTTTCATTCTAGACTTCTTCTGCAACATTACAGGCAGGCTACCAGGCTTGTTGTTGTGGATTCTCAGAACCTCTTTCATTCTAGACTTCTTCTGCAACATTACAGGCAGGCTACCAGGCTTGTTGTTGTGGATTCTCAGAACCTCTTTCATTCTAGACTTCTTCTGCAACATTACAGGCAGGCTACCAGGCTTGTTGTTGTGGATTCTCAGAACCTCTTTCATTCTAGACTTCTTCTGCAACATTACAGGCAGGCTACCAGGCTTGTTGTTGTGGATTCTCAGAACCTCTTTCATTCTAGACTTCTTCTGCAACATTACAGGCAGGCTACCAGGCTTGTTGTTGTGGATTCTCAGAACCTCTTTCATTCTAGACTTCTTCTGCAACATTACAGGCAGGCTACCAGGCTTGTTGTTGTGGATTCTCAGAACCTCTTTCATTCTAGACTTCTTCTGCAACATTACAGGCAGGCTACCAGGCTTGTTGTTGTGGATTCTCAGAACCTCTTTCATTCTAGACTTCTTCTGCAACATTACAGGCAGGCTACCAGGCTTGTTGTTGTGGATTCTCAGAACCTCTTTCATTCTAGACTTCTTCTGCAACATTACAGGCAGGCTACCAGGCTTGTTGTTGTGGATTCTCAGAACCTCTTTCATTCTAGACTTCTTCTGCAACATTACAGGCAGGCTACCAGGCTTGTTGTTGTGGATTCTCAGAACCTCTTTCATTCTAGACTTCTTCTGCAACATTACAGGCAGGCTACCAGGCTTGTTGTTGTGGATTCTCAGAACCTCTTTCATTCTAGACTTCTTCTGCAACATTACAGGCAGGCTACCAGGCTTGTTGTTGTGGATTCTCAGAACCTCTTTCATTCTAGACTTCTTCTGCAACATTACAGGCAGGCTACCAGGCTTGTTGTTGTGGATTCTCAGAACCTCTTTCATTCTAGACTTCTTCTGCAACATTACAGGCAGGCTACCAGGCTTGTTGTTGTGGATTCTCAGAACCTCTTTCATTCTAGACTTCTTCTGCAACATTACAGGCAGGCTACCAGGCTTGTTGTTGTGGATTCTCAGAACCTCTTTCATTCTAGACTTCTTCTGCAACATTACAGGCAGGCTACCAGGCTTGTTGTTGTGGATTCTCAGAACCTCTTTCATTCTAGACTTCTTCTGCAACATTACAGGCAGGCTACCAGGCTTGTTGTTGTGGATTCTCAGAACCTCTGTCATTCTAGACTTCTTCTGCAACATTACAGGCAGGCTACCAGGCTTGTTGTTGTGGATTCTCAGAACCTCTTTCATTCTAGACTTCTTCTGCAACATTACAGGCAGGCTACCAGGCTTGTTGTTGTGGATTCTCAGAACCTCTTTCATTCTAGACTTCTTCTGCAACATTACAGGCAGGCTACCAGGCTTGTTGTTGTGGATTCTCAGAACCTCTGTCATTCTAGACTTCTTCTGCAACATTACAGGCAGGCTACCAGGCTTGTTGTTGTGGATTCTCAGAACCTCTTTCATTCTAGACTTCTTCTGCAACATTACAGGCAGGCTACCAGGCTTGTTGTTGTGGATTCTCAGAACCTCTGTCATTCTAGACTTCTTCTGCAACATTACAGGCAGGCTACCAGGCTTGTTGTTGTGGATTCTCAGAACCTCTTTCATTCTAGACTTCTTCTGCAACATTACAGGCAGGCTACCAGGCTTGTTGTTGTGGATTCTCAGAACCTCTTTCATTCTAGACTTCTTCTGCAACATTACAGGCAGGCTACCAGGCTTGTTGTTGTGGATTCTCAGAACCTCTTTCATTCTAGACTTCTTCTGCAACATTACAGGCAGGCTACCAGGCTTGTTGTTGTGGATTCTCAGAACCTCTTTCATTCTAGACTTCTTCTGCAACATTACAGGCAGGCTACCAGGCTTGTTGTTGTGGATTCTCAGAACCTCTTTCATTCTAGACTTCTTCTGCAACATTACAGGCAGGCTACCAGGCTTGTTGTTGTGGATTCTCAGAACCTCTTTCATTCTAGACTTCTTCTGCAACATTACAGGCAGGCTACCAGGCTTGTTGTTGTGGATTCTCAGAACCTCTGTCATTCTAGACTTCTTCTGCAACATTACAGGCAGGCTACCAGGCTTGTTGTTGTGGATTCTCAGAACCTCTTTCATTCTAGACTTCTTCTGCAACATTACAGGCAGGCTACCAGGCTTGTTGTTGTGGATTCTCAGAACCTCTTTCATTCTAGACTTCTTCTGCAACATTACAGGCAGGCTACCAGGCTTGTTGTTGTGGATTCTCAGAACCTCTGTCATTCTAGACTTCTTCTGCAACATTACAGGCAGGCTACCAGGCTTGTTGTTGTGGATTCTCAGAACCTCTTTCATTCTAGACTTCTTCTGCAACATTACAGGCAGGCTACCAGGCTTGTTGTTGTGGATTCTCAGAACCTCTTTCATTCTAGACTTCTTCTGCAACATTACAGGCAGGCTACCAGGCTTGTTGTTGTGGATTCTCAGAACCTCTTTCATTCTAGACTTCTTCTGCAACATTACAGGCAGGCTACCAGGCTTGTTGTTGTGGATTCTCAGAACCTCTTTCATTCTAGACTTCTTCTGCAACATTACAGGCAGGCTACCAGGCTTGTTGTTGTGGATTCTCAGAACCTCTTTCATTCTAGACTTCTTCTGCAACATTACAGGCAGGCTACCAGGCTTGTTGTTGTGGATTCTCAGAACCTCTTTCATTCTAGACTTCTTCTGCAACATTACAGGCAGGCTACCAGGCTTGTTGTTGTGGATTCTCAGAACCTCTTTCATTCTAGACTTCTTCTGCAACATTACAGGCAGGCTACCAGGCTTGTTGTTGTGGATTCTCAGAACCTCTGTCATTCTAGACTTCTTCTGCAACATTACAGGCAGGCTACCAGGCTTGTTGTTGTGGATTCTCAGAACCTCTTTCATTCTAGACTTCTTCTGCAACATTACAGGCAGGCTACCAGGCTTGTTGTTGTGGATTCTCAGAACCTCTTTCATTCTAGACTTCTTCTGCAACATTACAGGCAGGCTACCAGGCTTGTTGTTGTGGATTCTCAGAACCTCTTTCATTCTAGACTTCTTCTGCAACATTACAGGCAGGCTACCAGGCTTGTTGTTGTGGATTCTCAGAACCTCTTTCATTCTAGACTTCTTCTGCAACATTACAGGCAGGCTACCAGGCTTGTTGTTGTGGATTCTCAGAACCTCTTTCATTCTAGACTTCTTCTGCAACATTACAGGCAGGCTACCAGGCTTGTTGTTGTGGATTCTCAGAACCTCTTTCATTCTAGACTTCTTCTGCAACATTACAGGCAGGCTACCAGGCTTGTTGTTGTGGATTCTCAGAACCTCTTTCATTCTAGACTTCTTCTGCAACATTACAGGCAGGCTACCAGGCTTGTTGTTGTGGATTCTCAGAACCTCTGTCATTCTAGACTTCTTCTGCAACATTACAGGCAGGCTACCAGGCTTGTTGTTGTGGATTCTCAGAACCTCTGTCATTCTAGACTTCTTCTGCAACATTACAGGCAGGCTACCAGGCTTGTTGTTGTGGATTCTCAGAACCTCTTTCATTCTAGACTTCTTCTGCAACATTACAGGCAGGCTACCAGGCTTGTTGTTGTGGATTCTCAGAACCTCTTTCATTCTAGACTTCTTCTGCAACATTACAGGCAGGCTACCAGGCTTGTTGTTGTGGATTCTCAGAACCTCTGTCATTCTAGACTTCTTCTGCAACATTACAGGCAGGCTACCAGGCTTGTTGTTGTGGATTCTCAGAACCTCTTTCATTCTAGACTTCTTCTGCAACATTACAGGCAGGCTACCAGGCTTGTTGTTGTGGATTCTCAGAACCTCTGTCATTCTAGACTTCTTCTGCAACATTACAGGCAGGCTACCAGGCTTGTTGTTGTGGATTCTCAGAACCTCTTTCATTCTAGACTTCTTCTGCAACATTACAGGCAGGCTACCAGGCTTGTTGTTGTGGATTCTCAGAACCTCTTTCATTCTAGACTTCTTCTGCAACATTACAGGCAGGCTACCAGGCTTGTTGTTGTGGATTCTCAGAACCTCTTTCATTCTAGACTTCTTCTGCAACATTACAGGCAGGCTACCAGGCTTGTTGTTGTGGATTCTCAGAACCTCTTTCATTCTAGACTTCTTCTGCAACATTACAGGCAGGCTACCAGGCTTGTTGTTGTGGATTCTCAGAACCTCTTTCATTCTAGACTTCTTCTGCAACATTACAGGCAGGCTACCAGGCTTGTTGTTGTGGATTCTCAGAACCTCTTTCATTCTAGACTTCTTCTGCAACATTACAGGCAGGCTACCAGGCTTGTTGTTGTGGATTCTCAGAACCTCTTTCATTCTAGACTTCTTCTGCAACATTACAGGCAGGCTACCAGGCTTGTTGTTGTGGATTCTCAGAACCTCTTTCATTCTAGACTTCTTCTGCAACATTACAGGCAGGCTACCAGGCTTGTTGTTGTGGATTCTCAGAACCTCTGTCATTCTAGACTTCTTCTGCAACATTACAGGCAGGCTACCAGGCTTGTTGTTGTGGATTCTCAGAACCTCTTTCATTCTAGACTTCTTCTGCAACATTACAGGCAGGCTACCAGGCTTGTTGTTGTGGATTCTCAGAACCTCTTTCATTCTAGACTTCTTCTGCAACATTACAGGCAGGCTACCAGGCTTGTTGTTGTGGATTCTCAGAACCTCTTTCATTCTAGACTTCTTCTGCAACATTACAGGCAGGCTACCAGGCTTGTTGTTGTGGATTCTCAGAACCTCTTTCATTCTAGACTTCTTCTGCAACATTACAGGCAGGCTACCAGGCTTGTTGTTGTGGATTCTCAGAACCTCTTTCATTCTAGACTTCTTCTGCAACATTACAGGCAGGCTACCATGCTTGTTGTTGCTAAATCTGACTGCAGTTGTCACTGCTGGGAACTGCTTGGAGTTTCCTCATTTGTCATAGTGTATTGACTGCTTTCATGACATTCTGCTGGCAGACTGTTCTGGCTGGCTGGTTTTCTGACTGCTCCTTCAGTTGCTTAGAAGCTGCTGATGCAAGAGAGACATCTACCCATTTCTAAATATACCCACCCAGCCAACCTGGCCCTGGTGCTGCTTAAAATATCCACCAGCTTTTATTGACTAGATCATTTCTCCTGTCTCTACATCTAGATCATTCTGTCATTCAACCTAGATAATTTCCAGTTGGTCCACATGTCTCTTGGCCCGCTAGCTGAGCCTCGTCTCTTGGCCCGCTAGCTGAGCCTTGTTGTCTCTTGGCCCGCTAGCTGAGCCTCGTTGTCTCTTGGCCCGCTAGCTGAGCCTCGTTGTCTCTTGGCCCGCTAGCTGAGCCTCGTTGTCTCTTGGCCCGCTAGCTGAGCCTCGTTGTCTCTTGGCCCGCTAGCTGAGCCTCGTTGTCTCTTGGCCCGCTAGCTGAGCCTCGTTGTCTCTTGGCCCGCTAGCTGAGCATCGTTGTCTCTTGGCCCGCTAGCTGAGCCTCGTTGTCTCTTGGCCCGCTAGCTGAGCCTCGTTGTCTCTTGGCCCGCTAGCTGAGCCTCGTTACCTCTTGGCCCGCTAGCTGAGCCTCGTTGTCTCTTGGCCCGCTAGCTGAGCCTCGTTGTCTCTTGGCCCGCTAGCTGAGCCTCGTTGTCTCTTGGCCCGCTAGCTGAGCCTCGTTGTCTCTTGGCCCGCTAGCTGAGCCTCGTTGTCTCTTGGCCCGCTAGCTGAGCCTCGTTGTCTCTTGGCCCGCTAGCTGAGCCTCGTTGTCTCTTGGCCCGCTAGCTGAGCCTCGTTGTCTCTTGGCCCGCTAGCTGAGCCTCGTTGTCTCTTGGCCCGCTAGCTGAGCCTCGTTGTCTCTTGGCTCAGCTAGCTGAGCCTCGTTGTCTCTTGGCTCAGCTAGCTGAGCCTCGTTATCTCTTGGCCCGCTAGCTGAGCCTCGTTGTCTCTTGGCCCGCTAGCTGAGCCTCGTTGTCTCTTGGCCCGCTAGCTGAGCCTCGTTGTCTCTTGGCCCGCTAGCTGAGCCTCGTTGTCTCTTGGCCCGCTAGCTGAGCCTCGTTGTCTCTTGGCCCGCTAGCTGAGCCTCGTTGTCTCTTGGCCCGCTAGCTGAGCCTCGTTGTCTCTTGGCCCGCTAGCTGAGCCTCGTTGTCTCTTGGCCCGCTAGCTGAGCCTCGTTGTCTCTTGGCCCGCTAGCTGAGCCTCGTTGTCTCTTGGCCCGCTAGCTGAGCCTCGTTGTCTCTTGGCCCGCTAGCTGAGCCTCGTTGTCTCTTGGCCCGCTAGCTGAGCCTCGTTGTCTCTTGGCCCGCTAGCTGAGCCTCGTTGTCTCTTGGCTCAGCTAGCTGAGCCTCGTTGTCTCTTGGCTCAGCTAGCTGAGCCTCGTTGTCTCTTGGCTCAGCTAGCTGAGCCTCGTTGTCTCTTGGCTCAGCTAGCTGAGCCTCGTTGTCTCTTGGCTCAGCTAGCTGAGCCTCGTTGTCTCTTGGCCCGCTAGCTGAGCCTCGTTGTCTCTTGGCCCGCTAGCTGAGCCTCGTTGTCTCTTGGCCCGCTAGCTGAGCCTCGTTGTCTCTTGGCCCGCTAGCTGAGCCTCGTTGTCTCTTGGCCCGCTAGCTGAGCCTCGTTGACCCTTGGCCCGCTAGCTGAGCCTCGTTGTCCCTTGGCCCGCTAGCTGAGCCTCGTTGTCCCTTGGCCCGCTAGCTGAGCCTCGTTGTCCCTTGGCCCGCTAGCTGAGCCTTGTTATGAGCTGAAGACATTAGGCTGTTTAGTGTGGGACTATCCTACCTGAGCTAATCCATTGATTTATTGGTATATCCATAATGAAGGAGGCCATGGTTACAGACTGGTGTTCATTACATTTAGAAGGTCAGCACAACCTGTGCTTGTCAGAATTGTATAATGATATTCTGACTGACACACAGTGAGTGAGTGAGCGTTTCTAGCGCCAGAGACCGAGACAGCCAGCACACCACTCTGACGTAGTAGGGAACCAAACAGAAGCAAATGGAACCCAACGGGGAGGGACCTACCTGAATTTGTCCAATAGAAACTTGTTTTCGTTGCAAAATGATTTCCATTTAGATTAAATGGTTTCAGTTGTGAAATGTTTTCGACCTAATGATTTCTCCCCAGATCAGAGAGTGTTGTTTTACCGATGTAACACACACGCGCACACACACACACACACACACACCCCACAGCATGGGACATTGTGGGGATCTATAATTGATTTCCATTCAAAATCATATTTTCCCTAACTGCTAACCCTTAAGCTTAAAATAGCCTTTGTCCTTGTGGCTGTGATCTTGTTTTACTGTCCTTGTGGAGACTTTTGAGGATGGAAGAACAAGACAGGGCACTGGTTTGGCGGGTGCCTTTTGTGTTGCAGGGCCTGAGGGCAGACTGGCAGGCAGCGTATTGTTGCTGACTCTACTGTCCCGGAAGTACAGATTGGTGTGTGTGTGAGAGACAAGGGGATTATCCTGCTTTCTGTGGCTGCTGACTGGGCCTGTGTATGTCTCCTCCCTCTTTCTCTCCCTTTTTTCCCCTGTAGTGGCCAGGGGCGAGGCTGTAGTGGCCAGGGGCGAGGCTGTAGTGGCCAGGGGCGAGGCTGTAGTGGCCAGGGGCGAGGCTGTAGTGGCCAGGGGCGAGGCTGCAGTGGCCAGGGGCGAGGCTGCAGTGGCCAGGGGAGAGGCTGCAGTGGCCAGGGGCGAGGCTGCAGTGGCCAGGGGCGAGGCTGCAGTGGCCAGGGGCGAGGCTGCAGTGGCCAGGGGCGAGGCTGCAGTGGCCAGGGGCGAGGCTGCAGTGGGTGGGATTGAGCTCTGGGACACGTACGTGTATAACCTATCGTCACTGAGGAGACTGCAGGCAGGTCTAATGTGACAGGGCCTGAGCAGAGCTCTAGTAGCTTTGATCTACCAAGGTGGGTGACTGGCCGCTGGGTAACAGAAACAAACAGCGACGGCGGCTGTCTCCCAAATGGCAGCCTATTCCCTTTACAGTGCACTACTGTTGACCAGGGTCCATGTAGGGAATAGGGAGCCATAGGGCTTTACAGTGCACTACTGTTGACCAGGGTCCATGTAGGGAATAGGGAGCCATAGGGCTTTACAGTGCACTACTGTTGACCAGGGTCCATGTAGGGAATAGGGGGCTATAGGGGAAGCATCCAGAAGCAGCTTGTTCTGTTGATACAGCTTTGAGTCTCTGCTTCTCAACCATTAAGAGGTCATTAGCTGAATGTAGTTAACAGGATCAATGGTGCTTTTGAAGTCAATACAAGCCTGGAGAGAGAGAGAGAGACACACACACACACACACACACACACACACACACACACACACACACACACACACACACACACACACACACACACACACACACACACTGCAGTACAGTAGGATGACAACTGTTTCATTAATATAAATAAACTAGTAAGCTATGGGTCTGTGTTTTAGGTGTATCTCATAAGAGCTGATAAACCTGTTTCAGTCACATTCTGAACACACACAGAAAGGTGTTGAGTCATTCTGAACAGAGAGAGGGGGGTTGAGTCATTCTGAACAGAGAGAGGGGGGTTGAGTCATTCTGAACAGAGAGAGGGGGGTTGAGTCATTCTGAACAGAGAGAGGGGTTGAGTCATTCTGAACAGAGAGAGGGGTTGAGTCATTCTGAACAGAGAGAGGGGTTGAGTCATTCTGAACAGAGAGGGGGGGTTGAGTCATTCTGAACAGAGAGAGGGGTTGAGTCATTCTGAACAGAGAAGGAGAGGGGTTGAGTCATTCTGAACAGAGAGAGAGAGGGGTTGAGTCATTCTGAACAGAGAGAGAGGGGGGTTGAGTCATTCTGAACAGAGAGAGGGGGGGGTTGAGTCATTCTGAACAGAGAGAGAGGGGTTGAGTCATTCTGAACAGAGAGAGAGGCGTTGAGTCATTCTGAACAGAGAGGGGGGGTTGAGTCATTCTGAACAGAGAGGGGGGGTTGAGTTTAGAGGTCGACCGATTATGATTTTTCAACACCGATACCAATTATTGGGGGACAAACAAGCCGATACCGATTAATCGGACGATTAAAAAATAAATAAATAATAATAATAATAATTTTTTGTTTGTAATAATGACAATTACAACAATACTGAATGAACTTATTTTAACTTAATATAATACATCGATAAAATCAATTTAGCCTCAAGTAAATAATGAAACATGTTTAATTAATGCAAAAACAAAGTGTTGGATAAGAAAGTAAAAGTGCAATATGTGCCATGTAAGAAAGCTAACGTTTAAGTTCCTTGCTCAGAACATGAGAACATATGAAAGCTTGTGGTTCCTTTTAACATGAGTCTTAAATATTCCCAGGTAAGAAGTTTTAGGTTGTAGTTATTATAGGAATTATAGGACTATTTCCCTCTATACCATTTGTATTTCATTAACCTTTGACTATTGGATGTTCCTATAGGCACTTTAGTATTGCAAGTGTAACAGTATAGCTTCCGTCCCTCTCCTCGCTCCTCCCTGGGCTCGAACCAGCAACACAACGACAACAGCCACCATCGAAGCAGCGTTACCCATGCAGAGCAAGGGGAACAACTACTAGAAGGCTCAGAGCGAGTGACGTTTGAAACGCTATTAGCGCGCACCCCGCTAACTAGCTAGCCATTTCACTTTGGTCACACCAGCCTCATCTCGGGAGTTGATAGGCTTGAAGTCATAAACAGCGCAATGCTTGGCGTACAACGAAGAGCTGGTGGCAAAACGCACGAAAGTGCTGTTTGAATGAATGTTTACGCGCCTGCTTCTGCCTACCACCGCTCAGTCAGATACTTAGATACTTGTATGCTTGTATGCTCAGTCAGATTATATGCAACGCAAGACACGCTAGATAATACCTAGTAATACCATCAACCATGTGTAGTTAACGAGTGGTTATGATTGATTGTTTTTAATAAGAAGACACGCTAGATAATACCTAGTAATACCATCAACCATGTGTAGTTAACGAGTGGTTATGATTGATTGTTTTTAATAAGATAAGGCAACTTACCTTGGCTTTACTGCATTCGCGTAACAGGCAGTCTCCTTGTGGAGTGCAAGGAGAGAGAGGCAGGTCGTTATTGCGTTGGACTAGTTAACTGTAAGGTTGCAAGATTGGATCCCCCGAGCTGACAAGGTGAAAATCTGTCGTTCTGCCCCTGAACAAGGCAGTTATCCCACCGTTCCTAGGCCGTCATTGAAAATAAGAGTGTTCTTAAGTGACTTGCCTAGTTAAATAAAGGTATAAAAAAAATATTTAAAAAATCGGCGCCCAAAAATACCGATTTCCAATTGTTATGAAAACTTGAAATCGGCCCTAATTAATTGGCCATTCCGATTAATCGGTCGACCTCTAGTTGAGTCATTCTGAACAGAGAGGGGGGTTGAGTCATTCTGAACAGAGAGGGGGGTTGAGTCATTCTGAACAGAGAGGGGGGTTGAGTCATTCTGAACAGAGAGGGGGGTTGAGTCATTCTGAACAGAGAGAGAGGGGTTGAGTCATTCTGAACAGAGAGAGAGGGGTTGAGTCATTCTGAACAGAGAGAGGGGGTTGAGTCATTCTGAACAGAGTGAACAGAGAGAGAGGGGTTGAGTCATTCTGAACAGAGTGAACAGAGAGAGAGGGGTTGAGTCATTCTGAACAGAGAGAGGGGGGTTGAGTCATTCTGAACAGAGAGAGGGGGTTGAGTCATTCTGAACAGAGTGAACAGAGAGAGAGGGGTTGAGTCATTCTGAACAGAGAGAGAGAGGGGTTGAGTCATTCTGAACAGAGAGAGAGGGGGGTTGAGTCATTCTGAACAGAGAGAGAGGGGGGTTGAGTCATTCTGAACAGAGAGAGAGGGGGGTTGAGTCATTCTGAACAGAGAGAGAGGGGGGTTGAGTCATTCTGAACAGAGAGAGAGGGGGGTTGAGTCATTCTGAACAGAGAGAGAGGGGGGTTGAGTCATTCTGAACAGAGAGAGAGGGGGGTTGAGTCATTCTGAACAGAGAGAGAGGGGGGTTGAGTCATTCTGAACAGAGAGAGAGGGGGGTTGAGTCATTCTGAACAGAGAGAGAGGGGGGTTGAGTCATTCTGAACAGAGAGAGAGGGGGGTTGAGTCATTCTGAACAGAGAGAGAGGGGGGTTGAGTCATTCTGAACAGAGAGAGGGGGGGTTGAGTCATTCTGAAACGAGAGAGGGGGGGTTGAGTCATTCTGAAACGAGAGAGGGGGGGTTGAGTCATTCTGAAACGAGAGAGGGGGGGTTGAGTCATTCTGAAACGAGAGAGGGGGGGTTGAGTCATTCTGAACAGAGAGAGGGGGTTGAGTCATTCTGAACAGAGTGAACAGAGAGAGAGGGGTTGAGTCATTCTGAACAGAGAGGGGGGTTGCGTCATTCTGAAACGAGAGAGGGGGGGTTGAGTCATTCTGAACAGAGAGAGAGGGGGGTTGAGTCTTTCTGAACAGAGAGAGAGGGGGGTTGAGTCTTTCTGAACAGAGAGAGGGGGGGTGAGTCATTCTGAACAGAGAGAGAGGGGGGTTGAGTCATTCTGAACAGAGAGAGGGGGGTTGAGTCATTCTGAACAGAGAGAGAGGGGGATTGAGTCATTCTGAACAGAGAGAAAGGGGGATTGAGTCATTCTGAACAGAGAGGGGGGTTGAGTCATTCTGAACAGAGAGGGAGGGGTCCTATGAATTCATGTTTATCAGGCTCTTACTCCCATTCAACTCTTAGTGTGCACTTCTCACTAAAGACTCAACTCACTTTCCCCTTTTCCTCTCTCCCTCCTTCTCCAGGGTCATCTTTCTGAGGGTTTGGTGACTAAATGGTACCGGTCTCCTCGCCTGCTGCTCTCCCCTAACAACTACACCAAGGCCATTGACATGTGGGCTGCCGGATGCATCTTCGCCGAGATGCTCACCGGGAAAACGCTCTTCGCAGGTCAGTCAAGCACAGACTCACACTGGTGACCCGTGAGGCAGGTGACTGTGCCACTGAACTATGGGGCAGAAATGTAGGCCACCGGCTTCATGGCACGTGGGTTCTGGCAGAGCTCACACACCTCACACTCTGACTGACATGGTGTAACTGATATAGGGCAGACAGTGAAGTGGTGCCACGGGGGTATGGATATGGAGCTGCTTGTCTATATCGGTGTTAACTCTTGCGGGGGGGGGGGGGGGGGTGTAACCTTGAAAGTTAGCTAGCTAACTGAGGTAACCTGGAGAGTTAGCTTGCTAACTGAGGTAACCTGGAGAGTTAGCTTGCTAACTGAGGTAACCTGGAGAGTTAGCTTGCTAACTGAGGTAACCTGGAGAGTTAGCTTGCTAACTGAGGTAACCTGGAGAGTTAGCTTGCTAACTGAGGTAACCTGGAGAGTTAGCTTGCTAACTGAGGTAACCTGGAGAGTTAGCTTACTAACTGAGGTAACCTGGAGAGTTAGCTTGCTAACCTGAGGTAACCTGGAGAGTTAGCTTGCTAACCTGAGGTAACCTGGAGAGTTAGCTTGCTAACCTGAGGTAACCTGGAGAGTTAGCTTGCTAACCTGAGGTAACCTGGAGAGTTAGCTTGCTAACCTGAGGTAACCTGGAGAGTTAGCTTGCTAACCTGAGGTAACCTGGAGAGTTAGCTTGCTAACCTGAGGTAACCTGGAGAGTTAGCTTGCTAACCTGAGGTAACCTGGAGAGTTGGCTGGCTAACCTGAGGTAACTTTGGGAGTTGGCTGGCTAACCTGAGGTAACTTTGGGAGTTGGCTGGCTAACCTGAGGTAACTTTGGGAGTTGGCTGGCTAACCTGAGGTAACTTTGGGAGTTGGCTGGCTAACCTGAGGTAACTTTGGGAGTTGGCTGGCTAACCTGAGGTAACCTTGGGAGTTGGCTGGCTAACCTGAGGTAACTTTGGGAGTTGGCTGGCTAACCTGAGGTAACTTTGGGAGTTGGCTGGCTAACCTGAGGTAACTTTGGGAGTTGGCTGGCTAACCTGAGGTAACTTTGGGAGTTGGCTGGCTAACCTGAGGTAACTTTGGGAGTTGGCTGGCTAACCTGAGGTAACTTTGGGAGTTGGCTGGCTAACCTGAGGTAACCTTGGGAGTTGGCTGGCTAACCTGAGGTAACTTTGGGAGTTGGCTGGCTAACCTGAGGTAACTTTGGGAGTTGGCTGGCTAACCTGAGGTAACTTTGGGAGTTGGCTGGCTAACCTGAGGTAACCTGGAGAGTTGGCTGGCTAACCTGTGGTTACTTTGGGAGTTGGCTAACTGACTGAATCGTGTGCTTAGTGAACAGACAGAGAAGGATCAGGTCCTATTTTTAGAGTCTTTGGTATCACTCACTCGACCAGGGATCAAACCATCCTGTAGTAACCTGGTATATTTATGTTTACCAATAGGTTTGCTTCCCGCTATCCGTAGCTATTTCCTATGTCTGCCTATATAACTATGATTAAGAAAGCTTCAGGTAGCTTAAGCCAGGTGCATTAGAGAATGTAATTCTAAGTTACAATTAAATACTAAACCGTACTTAAGTCTCATGAGTCATAACTCTAAGAAGACTTTAAGGATACTACACATCCCGACCTTTCAATCTCACGGTGGACACACTAACCACAAGGCCACTGAGTTGGTGACCCGACAGTCGGGTGTAAACGAACCCTGTGTTATCCTGTAATAACCCGTGTCCTGTGTTTTTAACCCTGTTTTGAACCGGTGTTCTGCAGGAGCCCATGAGCTGGAGCAGATGCAGCTGATCCTGGAGTCCATCCCTGTGCTGAGAGAAGAGGACAGGCAGGAGTTACACAGTGTTATCCCCGTCTTCATACACGGTGACATGTCCCAGCCACACAACCCACTGGCCAAGCTGCTGCCCGACGTCAGCCCACAGGGTGAGTCTAGACTCGCACTCGTGTAGACACATACACAGTGACATGTCCCAGCCACACAACCCACTGGCCAAGCTGCTGCCCGACGTCAGCCCACAGGGTGAGTCTAGACTCGCACTCGTGTAGACACATACACAGTGACATGTCCCAGCCACACAACCCACTGGCCAAGCTGCTGCCCGACGTCAGCCCACAGGGTGAGTCTAGACTCGCACTCGTGTAGACACATACACAGTGACATGTCCCAGCCACACAACCCACTGGCCAAGCTGCTGCCCGACGTCAGCCCACAGGGTGAGTCTAGACTCGCACTCGTGTAGACACATACACAGTGACATGTCCCAGCCACACAACCCACTGGCCAAGCTGCTGCCCGACGTCAGCCCACAGGGTGAGTCTAGACTCGCACTCGTGTAGACACATACACAGTGACATGTCCCAGCCACACAACCCACTGGCCAAGCTACTACCCGACGTCAGCCCACAGCATGAGTCTAGACACACATTCACACTCGTGACGTACACACACACACTGGACAAACTGATGCCTGACATCATACCACCAGGTGAACACACACAAACTAACACACTCCTATTCTATACCATATTGTAAAGCCCCAGACATGCCACACTGCACCATGGTAAATGTTCCTCTTCCCTTCCAGCCCTGGATTTCCTGCAAAAGATCCTGACCTTTAACCCCATGGACCGTCTGACAGCAGAAGAAGCCCTAGCCCACCCCTACATGTCTGACTACTCCTTCCCCCTGGACGAACCCGTCTCCCTGCACCCCTTCCACATAGAGGATGAGGTGGATGATATCTTACTGATGGACCAGGGTCACAGCCACACCTGGGACAGGTACATGGAGACATACTGTAGTCCACATACATACTTACAACTGGGTTCCATAGCTAGCTAGTTATAGAAGAGGGTTTCTTTACTGTGGATGTCAAACACAGGGGTTCGTGCTTGGGTTGTCTTAACCCTTTATCTCCCTCCTGACATCAGGTACCGTGACAGCCAGCTTTCTGAAGGGGACTGGCACCTCCACACCCACAGCACTCTGGACACTGACGAGGTACAGGTGGATCCTCGGGCTCTGTCTGACCAAACTGACGAGGAGGAGGTCCAGGTACGGAGAGAGAGACACACACACAGACACACACACACACAGACACACACACACACACACACACACACACACACCTTCCTCAAGTCACCACCCTAACCCCTGTCCCTACAGGTGGACCCTCGTAAGTATGCAGACGGAGACCGGGAGTTCCTGGACGATCCTTCCTACGGCTACTCCTCCCTCTTCACTCCCGAACGCTCGTGGCCCGACCCCGATGACGAACACTTGGACCTTCACCACGAGAACAAGTACTGTGACCTGGAGTGTTCCCACACCTGTAACTACAAGGTGGCGTCTCCATCCTACCTGGATAATCTGATCTGGAGGGACAGCGAGGTCAACCACTACTACGAGCCCAAACTCATTATAGATCTGTCCAACTGGAAGGAGCAGCAGAGTAGAGAGAAACAAGCCCAGGCTGCAGGCAGAGACAAGGAGCACAAGGCCCAGAAGAGCAAGTGTGAGAAGAACGGCCTGGTGAAGGCTCAGATGGTTCTACAGGTAGAGAAGGGCCCCGTGGAGAAGGACTCCCAGCAAGAGAAGAACCAGACCCAAACTACTCAACAGAATCAAGGCTTTGACTTTGACTCCTTCATCGCCGGCACCATCAAACTGAGCCTGCGAACTGAGCCCAGCGACGTTGGACTCCTGGGGGACGTGGGCCTCCTGAGCGAGGTGGGCCTCCTGAGCGAGGTGGGCCTCCTGAGCGAGGTGGGCCTCCTGAGCGAGGTGGGCCTCCTGAACGAGCTCAACTCGTCTGTGTCCCAGCTGGAGGCTCCGCGGTCAGGCTCCATGTCCAAAACCATCAGCCAGGAGAAGGAGGAGAAGTGTCTGGTCAACTTTGCTCAGGTCAGCATCACCGTGGGGACCGCTGGGTCTGGGGCGCGTCCCGCACACCCCTGGGAGAGCTTCGGAGGGGGGGAGAGGGTGGAGGAGCGGAGAGGTGGGTGTCTGATGGACGGGGCGGGGCGCTGGGACGTTGGGAAAGAGGAGCAGCTCCAGAAGGACAGCTCCTACACCAGCTACCTGGACAGACTGTTCAGCAGGAAGGACGAGGGCAGCGGGGAGAGTGCTGCTAGCGCCGACACCCCAGAACCCGAGCCCTCGGATGTGGGAGGGGAGAGGGAACGGGACGAGGGGGGCTTCCTGGCGCGGAGCGGAGAAATCATGTTTAACATGCAGCTGGACTCTCTGGCGCTGCCGGGGTTCGATGCTACGACCGACGCGCCGCTCAAATCCATCCAGGCCTCCCTCGCCCCCTCCACGGTCAAATCCATCCAGGCCTCCCTCGCCCCCTCCACGGTCAAATCCATCCAGGCCTCCCTCGCCCCCTCCACGGTCAAATCCATCCAGGCCTCCCTCGCTCCCTCCACGGTCAAGTGCTCTCCTCAGATCGCCCACACAACCTACAGCAGCTTCTTCAAGCATCTCAATTAGAAACATAAACGATACCATGCTCCTCACAGTGCAAGATCTCTAGGCTGGTTCTGTTCTGTTGTCCTTGTATTTTATTTCATTATGATAGTAATGTTATTTTACTTGAATCATTTCATACCTTATCGTATGGCTCCTTTTTAAAATATACACTTTTATTTTGTATTTTTTTTTTTTTAGTTGTAGGAGTTAAAGGTAAAATAGACTGGGTTGAAAGTTGCTAACAGATCAAACATCAGAGTTATTACCTCTGGGTTCACTGGGCCTACCTGAGTTGATCTCCCCAATTATCCCTCAGCATCCACCAACTGGCAGCATTTACACTGCACCCTGAGTACTGTAGACTAAAGGAGAGGAGGACTGGGGAAGAGAGGTGGAGAATTGGATAGGAGATAATCGAGGGAGATGAGAAGTGGTGCTATGCTAGCTGAACTGTTCATCCTGCAGCCTTCCCCTGAGCTCATCACTGATCTGACACCTGGCTGAATAAGTGAAAGGAAAGTTTGCACCCTATTACTTCAACCAATCTGACCGTCTCAGATCAGTGATGTGGTCAACGCAGGAAGAGATGTATAGAAATCACAGCTTTGTATCTGGGCCATTCTGGTGTCTGTGACAGCATGGCCAGGGCCATTCTGGTGTCTGTGACAGCATGGCCAGGGCCATTCTGGTGTCCGTGACGGCATGGCCAGGGCCATTCTGGTGTCTGTGACAGCATGGCCAGGGCCATTCTGGTGTCTGTGACCGCACGGCCAGGGCCATTCTGGTGTCTGTGACAGCATGCCCAGGGCCATTCTGGTGTCTGTGACCGCACGGCCAGGGCCATTCTGGTGTCTGTGACCGCATGGCCAGGGCCATTCTGGTGTCTGTGACAGCATGGCCAGGGCCATTCTGGTGTCTGTGACCGCACGGCCAGGGCCATTCTGGTGTCTGTGACCGCACGGCCAGGGCCATTCTGGTGTCTGTGACCGCACGGCCAGGGCCATTCTGGTGTCTGTGACCGCACGGCCAGGGCCATTCTGGTGTCTGTGACAGCATGGCCAGGGCCATTCTGGTGTCTGTGACAGCACGGCCAGGGCCATTCTGGTGTCTGTGACAGCATGGCCAGGGCCATTCTGGTGTCTGTGACAGCACGGCCAGGGCCATTCTGGTGTCTGTGACAGCATGGCCAGGGCCATTCTGGTGTCTGTGACAGCATGGCCAGGGCCATTCTGGTGTCTGTGACAGCATGGCCAGGGCCATTCTGGTGTCTGTGACAGCATGGCCAGGGCCATTCTGGTGTCTGTGACAGCACGGCCAGGGCCATTCTGGTGTCTGTGACAGCATGGCCAGGGCCATTCTGGTGTCTGTGACAGCATGGCCAGGGCCATTCTGGTGTCTGTGACAGCATGGCCAGGGCCATTCTGGTGTCTGTGACAGCATGGCCAGGGCCATTCTGGTGTCTGTGACCGCACGGCCAGGGCCATTCTGGTGTCTGTGACCGCACGGCCAGGGCCATTCTGGTGTCTGTGACCGCACGGCCAGGGCCATTCTGGTGTCTGTGACCGCACGGCCAGGGCCATTCTGGTGTCTGTGACAGCATGGCCAGGGCCATTCTGGTGTCTGTGACAGCACGGCCAGGGCCATTCTGGTGTCTGTGACAGCATGGCCAGGGCCATTCTGGTGTCTGTGACAGCACGGCCAGGGCCATTCTGGTGTCTGTGACAGCATGGCCAGGGCCATTCTGGTGTCTGTGACAGCATGGCCAGGGCCATTCTGGTGTCTGTGACAGCATGGCCAGGGCCATTCTGGTGTCTGTGACAGCATGGCCAGGGCCATTCTGGTGTCTGTGACAGCACGGCCAGGGCCATTCTGGTGTCTGTGACAGCATGGCCAGGGCCATTCTGGTGTCTGTGACAGCATGGCCAGGGCCATTCTGGTGTCTGTGACAGCATGGCCAGGGCCATTCTGGTGTCTGTGACAGCATGGCCAGGGCCATTCTGGTGTCTGTGACAGCATGGCCAGGGCCATTCTGGTGTCTGTGACAGCATGGCCAGGGCCATTCTGGTGTCTGTGACAGCATGGCCAGGGCCATTCTGGTGTCTGTGACAGCATGGCCAGGGCCATTCTGGTGTCTGTGACAGCATGGCCAGGGCCATTCTGGTGTCTGTGACAGCACGGCCAGGGCCATTCTGGTGTCTGTGACCGCACGGCCAGGGCCATTCTGGTGTCTGTGACAGCATGGCCAGGGCCATTCTGGTGTCTGTGACAGCACGGCCAGGGCCATTCTGGTGTCTGTGACAGCACGGCCAGGGCCATTCTGGTGTCTGTGACAGCACGGCCAGGGCCATTCTGGTGTCTGTGACAGCACGGCCAGGGCCATTCTGGTGTCTGTGACAGCACGGCCAGGGCCATTCTGGTGTCTGTGACAGCACGGCCAGGGCCATTCTGGTGTCTGTGACCGCACGGCCAGGGCCATTCTGGTGTCTGTGACCGCACGGCCAGGGCCATTCTGGTGTCTGTGACCGCACGGCCAGGGCCATTCTGGTGTCTGTGACCGCACGGCCAGGGCCATTCTGGTGTCTGTGACCGCACGGCCAGGGCCATTCTGGTGTCTGTGACAGCACGGCCAGGGCCATTCTGGTGTCTGTGACAGCACGGCCAGGGCCATTCTGGTGTCTGTGACAGCACGGCCAGGGCCATTCTGGTGTCTGTGACAGCACGGCCAGGGCCATTCTGGTGTCTGTGACAGCACGGCCAGGGCCATTCTGGTGTCTGTGACAGCACGGCCAGGGCCATTCTGGTGTCTGTGACAGCACGGCCAGGGCCATTCTGGTGTCTGTGACAGCACGGCCAGGGCCATTCTGGTGTCTGTGACAGCATGGCCAGGGCCATTCTGGTGTCTGTGACAGCATGGCCAGGGCCATTCTGGTGTCTGTGACAGCATGGCCAGGGCCATTCTGGTGTCTGTGACAGCATGGCCAGGGCCATTCTGGTGTCTGTGACAGCATGGCCAGGGCCATTCTGGTGTCTGTGACAGCATGGCCAGGGCCATTCTGGTGTCTGTGACAGCATGGCCAGGGCCATTCTGGTGTCTGTGACAGCATGGCCAGGGCCATTCTGGTGTCTGTGACAGCATGGCCAGGGCCATTCTGGTGTCTGTGACAGCATGGCCAGGGCCATTCTGGTGTCTGTGACAGCATGGCCAGGGCCATTCTGGTGTCTGTGACAGCATGGCCAGGGCCATTCTGGTGTCTGTGACCGCATGGCCAGGGCCATTGAGGCTATCTCCATTTTAAAGTAGTATATTTTCTTCTTCTTTTGATGTTTGAAGAGTGTAACGCTAATATTGGTGACTTACCACCACCTGCAGTCTTCGAGTCTTGAACCAAATCGTGTTATTAATTTATTGTGGCCACTAGATGGCGGTCATATTCCTTAATGCCATTTACAAACTAGGCAAACCAATTTGAAGAAGACAATGCTCAGCTCATCAGCTGATCGCTCCCAACCCATAGGAATCCCCACCCAGTTCAATACTTTAAAATGGTGGAAGCCCTCAATGGAAATGTCCATGCAAAGACAGGTTATTTCCAAGTAATGATCTCTATATCTCCATGGGAAGGATAAATATCTTAACAGGGCCAATGTGAGAAGATGGAGGGCATTGTGTACTAAAGGAGAGAGGTGTATTGTGGGAGACGTAGTCATACTGACATCACCATCGCTGTAGGTCTTTTCACTAGGGAGGGGGGAGACAGGCTTTTCATTAAAATAAAAGTTTTATTTGAAAATGTACTTTAATTATTTTTACCAAGTGTTTAATTTATTTCTGTATAATTTCCCAAAAGAGGCTTCCTGAAACCCCCTCATTTCATACTGTAATTCTTTTGACACATGATGCCAGCAGCGAACCATTACACCTGGACCTTTTGTAAATGTGTTATCTACCTCAAGGTAACAGCAGCGAGAGACATTCGAAGCCACACTAGTGCTTTACACACACACCACACACACACTACCATCCTCATACACACACACACCACACACACACTACCATCCTCATACACACACACCACACACACACTACCATCCTCATACACACACACACACACACACACACACACACACACACACACACTACTATCCTCATACACATACACCACACACGCTACCATACACACCACACTACTATCCTCATACACACACACCACACACACGCTACCATCCTCATACACACCACACACACACACACCACACACACGCTACCATCCTCATACACACCACACACACACACACCACACACACGCTACCATCCTCATACACCACACACATTGCATTGACATAGTGACCTTCTCTTCTGTTTTGACAGTCGTGTTTCCATTATTTATTTCTATCGGATATTTATTTGAACGGGACAACGTGTTATTTCATTGTAACTGTTCTGGACACCGAGGCGTTTTGACCAGAGGGACGGGGGAGTGAGATGGAAGGACATCCCATTTTTCACTGTGTCACTATGGTGACTCATTAGTTATGGTAGGATGCAAGTTAATAATGAATTCATCTGTTTAAGTTATAGAAGCTTTCCATTTTCAATCATTTGTCATTATTTTAATTTATAGGTGCATTCTGTTTTGGGGGGGGGGGGGGGGTTCGGGGGGCGACTGCTTCATGAGAAGCACCTAAGTCTTAATTTTTTTTTAAATGTAAATTGTTAAAATCGTGTGCATGGAAGAAACAGGAGGTACATTAAAACGAAGTTAATGGTGTACATCATTACATTTAATTGGGTTTTTATTACATATTTAAGTTTCCAAGCATGATGCGATTAAGTTCTGAAGGTGTAGCATGTACAACATGAGGACATTAGTTTTTGCCTTAAAGCTGCCTCTCCATTTTGTAATAATCGGTTCCCCTGTTCTATGAAATATCTCATTTAATAAACATGACCAGCAAACAATACTGTCTTTTTCTTTCGTCTCTGTTTTAGAAAGGATTTGAAACCATTTATTTCAAGGACAACTGTTGAAAAAGCGCTATGGACAAACACATCTTCATGCATCCTCTCCTGTCTCCCTTCTCTCTCTCCTCCCTCTCCTGTCTCCCTTCTCTCTCTCCTCCCTCTCCTGTCTCCCTTCTCTCTCTCTCCTCCCTCTCCTGTCTCCCTTCTCTCTCGCCTCCCTCTCCTGTCTCCCTTCTCTCTCTCTCCTCCCTCTTCTGTCTCCCATCTCTCTCTCTCCTCCCTCTCCTGTCTCCCATCTCTCTCTCTCTCCTCCCTCTCCTGTCTCCCATCTCTCTCTCTCTCCTCCCTCTCCTGTCTCCCATCTCTCTCTCTCTCTCCTCCCTCTCCTGTCTCCCATCTCTCTCTCTCTCTCCTCCCTCTCCTGTCTCCCATCTCTCTCTCTCTCCTCCCTCTTCTGTCTCCCATCTCTCTCTCTCTCCTCCCTCTCCTGTCTCCCATCTCTCTCTCTCTCCTCCCTCTTCTGTCTCCCATCTCTCTCGCCTCCCTCTCCTGTGTGTAAAGTGCTGACTGCAGTCCCCTATTGTAGGGTCCAGTTTTACAATGTCCCAGTAGACTGGTTTTATTGCACAGCAACATGGACGCACCTTTTACACCCAGCCACTGAACCAACAGCTACATGTAGCTCTGCACCCTGTTCCCTGTATGGTGCACTACTTTTAGACCAGAGCCTTATGGGCCAAGGGAACATGATGCCATTTGGGATGCACCTGGACTCTGTCTACCCCCTCGGGCCCTGATCTATACCAGCACTCTACCCAACACCTCACTAGGACCCTGATCTATACCAGCACTCTACCCAACACCTCACTAGGACCCTGATCTATACCAGCACTGTACCTAACACCTCACTAGGACTGGGTTAATGTATCACTGTTGGTATACCAGCACTCTACCCAACACCTCACTAGGACTGGGTTAATGTATCACTGTTGGTATACCAGCACTCTACCCAACACCTCACTAGGACTGGGTTAATGTTGGTATACCAGCACTCTACCCAACACCTCACTAGGACTGGGTTAATGTATCACTGTTGGTATACCAGCACTCTACCCAACACCTCACTAGGACTGGGTTAATGTATCACTGTTAATTTACCAGCACTCTACCCAACACCTCACTAGGACTGGGTTAATGTATCACTGTTGGTATACCAGCACTCTACCCAACACCTCACTAGGACTGGGTTAATGTATCACTGTTGGTTTACCAGCGCTCTACCCAACACCTCACTAGGACTGGGTTAATGTATCACTGTTGGTGTTTGAAATTCACTGCTTGAATGAGAGACCTTGGAGATAATTGCATGTGTGGTGTACAGAGATGAGGTAGTCATTCATGTTAAACACTATTATTGCACACAATGAATCCGTGCAACTTATGTGACTTGTTAAGCACATTTTTACTCATGAACTTATTTAGGCTCCTTGCCATAACAAAGGGGTTGAATACTTATTGACTCAATATTTCATTCATTTGTAAAAATGTCTAAAAACGTAATTCCACTTTGATGTTATAGGGTATCGTGTTTAGGCCAGTGACAATTTTTGGGGTGATTTAATCCATTTTAAATTCAGGCTGTAACAACAAAATGTGGAAAAAGTCAAGGGGTGTGAATACTTTGACGGCACTGTATCTCACGCGGATAGATTTTGGGGCCCGAGTAAGTCCTCTTGCTTCGCCTCTTCATCTCTGATACAAGGTCAGATATTTTTGAATCGGCAGTTTTGAAACAGGGTCCTGTCTGGCTCAGTTGGTAGAGCACGGCGCTAGCAATGCCAGGATGGTGGATTCCATTGCCCCTGGGACCACCCTTACGGAAATGTATGCAAACGTCTCCTAAATGACTAACCCACCTGAAGTTGACCCATCTCAGGTGAAGGTCTGGACTTGCACTAATAATGTCTGGGATTCAGAGAGGGTAAGCTGATCCTAGGTCAACTCTTACCAGAGTATGAGAGACACACATTCACCAATTGTACAGGCAAGCTATCCAATGACCACTGCACACAGAATTGTAAGTAGATACGTCATTGCTTACACAACTTTAGCCAACTTTTCCCTTGAGACAGCTCCATGCTGCCTGGGCTGATGTCACTAGCTGTCTGTTGTCAGTAGATAATTAGTTAACCCCCAAAAGCATTCCTGACACTAGGCCAACAGCTTCCTTTCGCTCTCTCTTTCCTGGAAGACCAATTAAAACCAATGTGACAATATTAGCGCCAGGTGGAAATGGCAGCTAAGGCTTCCTTCTAGTAAGGGACTAAAATAACTCCAGTGGGCTGAGTGCAGGTAGGATGTGGCCAAAGTAGGAGGACATTTGGTTACTAAAATCTTACATGGATAACCTAAGAGCAGAATTCTGACTTATCCCCAAGTCTCACTTTGACATCAATCTCTGACTTGAGCCTTTAGTGCACATGTATCTGTCTTCATAATGTGAAATGTTTATGATGCTTCCTTAAATCTTATCTATCTGCCCATGGACTACAGAAGACAACTAGTCAGCTGGCAAAATCTAGCACTTTTACAGAAATGTTCATTAAAAAATATATATTTGTTCACCCAGCAGGCCATTTGGTGGGTGATGTTTACTGTTTTGGCACTACTAGTTCCAGAACACTACAGTACAGGCAAGCTATCCATGTAGTTCCAGAACACTACAGTACAGGCAAGCTATCCATTTAGTTCCAGAACACTACAGTACAGGCAAGCTATCCATTTAGTTCCAGAACACTACAATACAGCCAAGCTATCCATTTAGTTCCAGAACACTACAGTACAGGCAAGCTATCCATGTAGTTCCAGAACACTACAGTACAGGCAAGCTATCCATTTAGTTCCAGAACACTACAGTACAGGCAAGCTATCCATTTAGTTCCAGAACACTACAATACAGGCAAGCTATCCATTTAGTTCCAGAACACTACAGTACAGGCAAGCTACACATTTAGTTCCAGAACACTACAGTACAGGCAAGCTATATATTTAGTTCCAGAACACTACAATACAGGCAAGCTATATATTTAGTTCCAGAACACTACAGTACAGGCAAGCTATATATTTAGTTCCAGAACACTACAATACAGGCAAGCTATATATTTAGTTCCAGAACACTACAGTACAGGCAAGCTATATATTTAGTTCCAGAACACTACAATACAGGCAAGCTATATATTTAGTTCCAGAACACTACAGTACAGGCAAGCTATATATTTAGTTCCAGAACACTACAGTACAGGCAAGCTATCCATTTAGTTCCAGAACACTACAGTACAGCCAAGCTATCCATTTAGTTCCAGAACACTACAATACAGCCAAGCTATCCATTTAGTTCCAGAACACTACAATACAGGCAAGCTATCCATTTAGTTCCAGAACACTACAGTACAGGCAAGCTATCCATTTAGTTCCAGAACACTACAGTACAGGCAAGCTATCCATTTAGTTCCAGAACACTACAGTACAGGCAAGCTATCCATTTAGTTCCAGAACACTACAGTACAGGCAAGCTATCCATGTAGTTCCAGAACACTACAGTACAGGCAAGCTATCCATTTAGTTCCAGAACACTACAGTACAGCCAAGCTATCCA